>NC_088865.1:17837555-17962555 GCF_032884065.1 Artemia franciscana | reverse complement strand
GGAAATGACGATTCTTCTATGAAAATTAAATTAAAAACATTTGTTTTGATTTTCGATTACTTTGGACCGTGGTTTGTTCTTTACTAAATTGCAGCTATTACCGCAGCTAAGGTAATAATCTTCTGTTATTGAAAATTTTCTTCTGTTATAATCCATTTCTGCCTACGCGTAACTGACTTTGAAAACGTACCACTGCCCTTTAAAACGAGATGGACAGAAGAATCCAGATTGATCATTTGCGTAAACTTTTTAAAGATATGCTTTCCGCTTAACATATGTGGCGAAACCTGGAGTCGTCCAAGGACAAAGCGGAGTTGACTTCTAGGATTTATTCTTCTTTTTATCACGCCATCGCAGCTCTGTAGATTTATCCTTCTGAGATATGAAATATAGAGCATACAGGGATCCAAAACAGCAAAAATTATCGCTGCTGTTTTTATAACACCTAGTTATTATAACACTTTGTTTTATAACCCTTGTTATAACACCAAGTTTCAAACCATGAATCTTTTCCAGAAAACCTGCAAATATATTAAGGAAAGAATTATTATAACATTGAAGAAGAACATATTTTTGTTTACATGACCTCTAGTGTGGTTTGGCGATGTAAGCGGAGATCTTGGCATATTTCTTTATGATACTTTTTTTCTGTGTAGGTTTATCTTATAGGCCAGTACGGGTTGAAGCCTAGATTCCTCCAATCTCGATTGCAGGTACGTACGGAACTTTTATGTTGGAGGGGGAGGGGAAGCTAGAATAATTTATGAAATTTATCACTTGTATGGAAAACACAAGAAATTAACAAGTCTCCCTAAGAGTCGCATATATAAACTATTTATTGATATTTTAATTTAAAAAGTAAGGCCCCTCGAGTCTCACTTTACAAATAAAATAAGATTCACTTTACAGATACATCAATAAATGATCATTGATCCTTAGATGAATAAAGATTAAGTTACCTTAGAGATAACAGCGTAATTCTTTCTGAGAGTCCAAATCGACAAAAGAGTTTGCGACCTCGATGTTGGTTCAGGGACCCTACTCGGTGCAGCAGCCTCGCAGGGTAGTCTGTTCGACTATTAAACCCCTACGTGATCTAAGTTCAGACCGGCATAAGCCAGGTTAGTTTCTACCCCCAAGGCAAATTCACTCATGATAGAACGAAAGGACCTCTTGAGATTTTATGTCAACTTGGCAGACAAATGCGTTAGATTTAGGATCTATTTATAAGGGGACCTTAGTTGATAGCTCTAGCTTAAATGATCTATTTTATTTTCTTAGGGTTTTAATCTCACTTGCTTTTTTTAACACTATTAGAACGAAAGATTCTTGGTTATATTCAGTTACGTAAGGGCCCAAACAAAGTCGGTTTTCTGGGGCTCCTACAGCCTTTCTCTGACGGTATCAAACTATTTTGTAAGGAAGTCTCATTCCCCCTCATCTCTAACTAGGAATATATATATATATATATATATATATATATATATATATATATATATATATATATATATATATATATATATATATATATATATATATATATATATATATATATATATATATATATATATATATATCTAAATGGGCGTCACAAAAGCCGATTAAAACTAGTCCACTTTCGACGTATCTTATTGTGTTTTAGTGCCAAAAAAATCGGTTGATTTAACTATGTGTAATACTAGCTTTTCCGTCGGACATTGCAGCGATCTCAAAAGAAGGAATTATCAAGAAGGAATTGTGACAGAACTGTCAAGTATTTGGGTTCAAAGACCTCTAATTAAAACAGAATATGAAGATGGCTCTAGGGGGGGGGGGATTTCACACTTAAAACATTCGCAAGAGTGCACTCAGTAACTTCACAAAGTTTCTTGGCGATCGGATGAACAACGTAGTAAAGTATACAAGATACACATATATGTATATATGTATACATGCATGCATTCGATTTTATCTATACAAATTTATAGAAAATCTTGTGTCTGTTTATAGCTACTATATATAGACACAGGGTATTCTCTATAAATTAGGATTGGCGTCAAGAAAGACAAATAAATAGTATGCTAAAAACATAAATTTTTGAAGCTGTAGAACAGTTTTAGGTTTTGGCTAGTAATATTTAGCTTTTATAATCTTAGCTTTTTTAGCTATAAATATTTTTCTGCTGTTAAAAACAGTAAAAGATGGTATTTTATAATCAACTTATTAGTTAATTATTAGTCAGTACGGCTAATTCTGTTTGAATATGCACATAGAGCTGTAATCTAAGAACTTGAGTCAGTTTATAGAGTAGAATATACCCCAGGCACAAGTACATAGGCAAACACCATATAATTCTGGAAGTTTTCCACCAGGTAATTCCCGATTAAAGCAATAAGATAAAAACACCCATATAAGTATTCTTTTTGAATTTCCTCCAAATTTGCTTTTTGGACTTCGCTCAAATCAGTCTCTGAACGGTTTAAATAAATCTAACCCGTTTACTAGGTTTAGAATCCTTGCATTCTGTATAAGATTCTAGCCTTGAGAATGAATCCTCAAAACTATTTTAGGAACTCGAGCGAACTCTAGCTCATCGTACGCAAAGTCTGCAACTTTAGACGTCTCTACGCCTCCTAGATATATAATTTCACCTTTAGATGGGGAATCTGATGAACTGGCTAGGAAGGAAATGGAAATAATTGAGTCCCTTGAAAAAGAAGAAGAGGAGAGGTTAAAAAGACTTGTCAAGAAAACTCAAGGTACCTATTCATTTTCATAATTTCCTAAGCTTTATTTTCGTTAACATTTGCGGCCGTTAAGGCCAAACTATATGTGTGACAGTTTGCCTGAGTGTTATTGAGGCTCTATATGAAGTTTGTCCAAGTCGTATTGAATGATGCAATTGAGCGAATATCAAATGGTGGATGGAAATATCTTGGCTATCATAAAAAAATGAATTCGGCTTTATCTTTTTTCATCTCTTTTTAAATATGGAAATTGTGTGTTTTTTGTCACATTTGATTATTTATTTATGACCCCCACATACAGAAATTGTTAAGGTAGAGTAAAAATAAGAAAAAAAAAACATTAGAGAGTAGTATATGATTAATGAAAAAACGGAGAATTCCTGATTAGTTTGTACAATTTTGATTTTACATCATTGCTACGTTACAATTTTGTGTCAACATACACTGTTACCGTCTTTCTGAAAACAGGTTTAGAAACCCGCCTTTCATTTCGTATTTTTCTTGTTTTGGAGTGACCAAGCCTCATTATTTTGGATATGATTATGCCAACAATGATTAGTTTTGGATTCTGTAAAATATATTTTTCTATGAGGGATGCGGTGAGTGTCTCAGCCATGATTCTCGCCCTGGGCCCATCCCCCCTCTAATTTGGAAGCTATTGTCCAAGCATACATTAATTGTTTATATTATTAGGCGATTTAAAAATAGAGTTGTCATAGTGAAAGAAGCAGCGACCGTTTCAGCTTGTCTATTAATGGGTCTAAAAGGATTTTTATCGTGTAGTAAAGTGACCAGATTAAAGGAACCAGTGTTAGAGGTCGGGACTGCGCTGTTTCTGGTGTTATTGCTGGCATCTTGGATAGGTGTTCAGCCACAATAGGTGTTTATGTTGAATTGTTTTTAGGCCATGGTCTTGGGAGAGTTGCCAGCCTAAAGTATGAAGCATTCTGAGCGTGCTCTTATTCTCATATGTACATACGACTACAACCGAAAAAAATTATATGTATATTGTCCTCTCAGAGTATATTTACCTTAATTACTTAATTGGGATAAAAAGTATCCCTCTTAAACATTTAGACCCGTATTGACCAATAACAAGGTCAACCACTTCTTTATAAGAAAAGAACTGAAACCCGAAGCTTGCATTCATTCCCTTCAGCTTATCCTTCCAAATGGGTATGTTTCCTTGGAGCTGAAACAAGGGCTTTTTTTGTAAACTTCAGAATGAAGGTTTTTTTCTAACTTGGAAAGTAGTGGTCAGGTGAATGAAACTTTGAGGAATGTAACCCTAACCTAAAGTGTGTCCTAAGAAGGTCTTTTTGAATATCCACCCTCTCTCTGTCCAAAAAGTATTGGCCTTTGAGGAACTTGGATAAACTTTGTGGTATAAAAGTGAACCTTTCAGAAATAGAACTATACCACAAACGAAGTCCAAAAGTATTTTAGTCTTAGAACTATATAAAATCCTGATTTATAAGGTTTTAAAGGATTTGGGAAATATGTCTTAAAGTAAAAAAAAAAGAACTTGGCGTCAAATTTTACTGAATTCATTCGATTTTTTTTTTTTTAAACCTAATCAAAATAAAGCAAACTCAAACCCAAATTAAAGAAACATTTTTTGTTTTCAGAGTTATGAAACGTATAAACCTGTCTTTAAAGCAATTTTCTGAGACTTAGAATAGGGAAGGAGTAGACATCAGTGGCGTAATTTTGTCAAATCCTGGGGGGTCGGGGAGGGAGGAAGTTGGAGCCAATTTTCCCAAATCAAGTGAAAATGACGGCGAAAAATGAAAAAATAAGCCACATAGGACTAGTACCATAAAGATAAACATCTTCTAAAGAAAACTGACCTGTTTCTCAGGTTGCTTGAATTTTGCAGCCTTATCTTAGTTTTGACAAGGTCTGGAGTGGGTAGGTGACCTCGCCCCTCTGCCCCATAGCAATTTACATCCCTGGTAGAGATGTGAGCTCGAAAGCCTCCTGGGGGCCTATGTAGTGTCCTGTAGAAGACACCCCCCCCCCCTGTAAAATAGTAATCTCTTAAAGCGAGTGTCTTTTTTTTTTTTTTTTTTTTTTACAGAACACATGTCTTTCCTACGTGTAGCTAGAGAAAATTCATAAATACGATTGTTCTGGAAAATGCGTAGTTTTTAGTTTGTTTGTGTACAATTATTTTAAACGGCTAATATTTCATAGCCGAAATAGCTCAGTTGGGAGAGCGTTAGACTGAAGATCTAAAGGTCCCTGGTTCGATCCCGGGTTTCGGCAACTTTTTGCAGAATAGTTTCAGTTCGCAGTCTGCCTTTCCCTCTGCGTAATGATTAAAACACATGCTTCAATAAATTTAAATTTTGGTAAATATTATAGGAATTGTCAAAAAAAGATTATTTATTGTATACTTGTATCTGCTTTTGTATTGTTCACTTAGAAAATCGCCCGCAGATTTTTCTGGGCGCCCGACTGACTGACCGTATCTCAAACAGTAGGCTGTACGAAAAGTGTGGTTCAATCCCGCTTTCTAAGGCTTTAGCGAGAGAAAGATTAAGTGAGAAGTGAGGCTGAAGTGTAGTTAGATGGCTGGGGCATGTTCTGCTAACGAAGGATGGCAGATTGCCAAAGATCGGCCTTGTCAGCTTACCATCTAGGGCCAATAGAAAAACAGGTCGTCCCGATCTGGGTGGCAGGATGTTGCAAGGAAAGATTTAAGGGAAATGGGAACTTCCTCGAAGGGTTTAAAGGTTAGGGTACTTTCTGCGGATGTGCGGATGAAGATGACAGATTGCCGAAGATTGTCCTTTTTGGCCAACTGTTAAGGGCTGAACGGAAAGCAGGTGGTCCGCAGTTGGGGTGGGAGGATTTTGGAAAGAAAGATCTATGGAACATGCGAATTTTCTCCGAGGGTGAAAAGAGGGAGGCTTAGAATAGATTGGGATGGAGTAGGAGTGTGTGTCGCTCAGGCGGCTTGGTGCTACGTTCAGTTGTTAGACGTAGTAGTAGTATAACTAATAAGTGACGCAGCTTCGAACACAAGTTAATTTGTAGATATTGCTACAGGTAGTTAGGCTGTAGAACCAGTTACCTGTTAAGTCTTACACAAGTTGTAAAACTTTTAGACTAAATTGTCACCAAACACATAGAAAAGAGGTGCATGAAATCATCTTTGAAAGCTCGACTCACACATACTTCGGTGCGTAGTGCGAACTAGCTTTTTTTAAACTTTGGCATTTGCCGAGGAGATAGTCTATCTCATTATCTGATTATATCCGATCAGACACTGGATTCTGTCAAACGGTCTGAATACTGAATTAGATCGATTGATAGATCTTTGAATTCTGCACCCGACTGGTCGAAAGTTCAGCGTCTGAGGCTCTAGGATTGGTTACGTCCCATAAGTTCCATAACAATGGCGAGGATCAAAACATGCATATATATATATATATATATATATTTTTTTTTTTTGCGGTTGGCCGAAAAGGACAGTTCAGTAATCTGTCATCCTTCATCCGCAGAATGTGCCCACAGAATCTCATTTCCTACCTTAACCACACCAGTGTTATTTTCATATATAGCACTAATCACTTAAATGTATTTGTCTGGTATACCATACAAGGATACGATATATGCTAAAGCTCTTCTATCAACAGAATGGAATGCTTGATCATAATCCATAAGACTAAGGACTAAAGGTGTTTGATAACTTTTGATGAACTTTTTTTTATAACTTTTCGCAATTATTAACATAAGAGGGAAAATTTGGTCAACTAAACGACACTGTTATTTTCTTATAACTTTGTCTACAGCATCTCTCAGTCTAAAAAGTATCATATTACTGAGGCAATTTGCTACTTACAGAGACCAGGCTAATGTCTCGATAATTACCATACTCGCTCTAATAACCTTTCTTATACAGTGGTTTAATTATGGTTTTTCTAAAATTGCTAATTACTTCGCCTTTTTCAAAAATCATGTTCATAATCTTCAGTAACTTATTTCTAACTTAAGAGCCACCATATTTACGAAATTCATTTACCACACTATCAGCACGTGGGGCCTTATTATTTTTTAATCCTTTTATTACTGTTAACAGTTCCTCCTTGCAAAACAAATTTTCCTTCACATGTAAGGTATCACAAAATTTTTCAGTTTCCTCTCTATCTTTTCCTAGGTTTAGCTTCTCTATCTATCTTGGTTTAGCAAATGTCCAAAATGTTCTGCCCATCTCCCTTTAACTCTTTCCTTATCACTAAATCTGGCCCCGTTTCTATCTTTAACTGGTACAAGTCTGGATTGACTACTCCCTCTCAATTCACTAACGTGCCAGTACAATATTTTACTATTATGCCGTCTAGTTGCATCTTCCAGATCCTCGGCAATTTTATCCATGGCCTGCAATGTGAAAAAGACATTCGGTTTTTGTTGCATGGCAGCAAACCAGCTCACACTGCCGAAATCGTACGCGAGTTTCCGGCCAAAAAGTATTGTGATGCTCGTCCATTCCATGGACGAGCATCAGACTTCCTTTCAATAATTTTCTGACTATTTGCAAAACTCAAGCTGACAGTGAAAGAGAGTATGTCATGGGTCGACTCAGACCCTCAAAAGATTTGCGACAAAGTTTTTGACGAGCATTCAAATAGAAGACTTTTGCAACTGTTTCCAGTAGCTCTAACCGTGTGTAAATTCACAATCAGGCTTGTTTGAGTATTTTTTAATAAAAATAAAATTTACTTAGTGCCTTGCCTTTTTTCGTCAGATACCTTTTCAGTGGGACATATTTTGTGTTGTTTGTAAAGCTTAAACTCACAGATTAACATATTTTCTTTTGCTGCTTGTTATTATGACCAAGGTTAAACTGAAACTATTTGCAGTTGATTTTTAGCTGTCTAAAGGGTTACACATTATGTATATTATGATAAAGAAAAAAAGGTGAAGAATCCAACAGCAAAATAAAACTTATTTTATGGAAAATGTATTGTTTTTGAAAGGATTTATATTTTAAGCTGATGTTTGGGTATTGGGGAGAAAGTGTTATCTAGTCATTTACATTATAAAGGGTATAAAACATATTAGTTAAGGTGACAACGAAATTTTGAAAGGGATGAGCTGAGGGGGCAAGAGCCATAAAAGGGTGGGAAAAACTTTTTAATTCTTTTAGGTTTTTTTTAGGCTGCCAATATTACAGTTGTCGCAACATATTTAAGATTAACGACTTCTAAAAGCCTTACGTACCTATTTAAAATGTGCATTCCTGCTATTGTAACTTTTTTTTGCTTGAAAGATTTTAAATAGAGAGCAAGTAAAAATTACATAAAAGTAAATGAAGTTATTACTCCTCACGAATGAAAAATGCTATTTTAAAGGCCCTTAGCCTCCTTCCTAGACCAAATTTTTGGAATTACGCATCGTCGTATTATATTTTTTATAGGGTTTAGTTCATCGTCATTGGATGTTTCAGTCACTTCTGAAGATCAAGAAAATTCAAGTTTAAACGACAGTATAACTTCTAGTGAAAGAATGATGCACGCAAGAATGGAATTGCCTCCTATCGGTAAGTAATTAAAATTATTGCTCAGAAAATAAGTCGTCTTTCTAAAGTTGCTTCATGAAGCTTCTACGAATCAGTTGCCGTAAAAACATTTTTGGCATCATACCCTGGCTATATGTAGAGTTCTGGCCTCCTAACTTCTGCTCTCTACGCTTGATATATTCGTAGAATCAGTTTTCCCCTACCATTTGGTGTTCAAGATACTTAGAAAATCCTATTTTAGCAAAATATAATGTGTATTTCCATTTACCAGAATAAGTAGTGAATTGGGAGGCTTTGTCGTCAAAATCTTACATATCATGCCGGTGAATGTCGACATTAACAATATTTTAGACATTCACGGTAACATATATACAAACTCTGTAAGCGTGAGACTTGAGAGCTGGTAAATACTTCGTAAGCCCACACTGGCTAATGACCTAAGGACAGATTGCAAAGAAGAATAAACGAGTTTTATCAAAGCCAAAAAAACAACTGCCGTGCGTATAATATTGTAAGAATCTGTGTAAGATTTCAGGGATGAAGTTGAAATCAAGAAGCATATGCACAAAAAAGTCCTCTTAATAGAAATACTGGAGGAACGTAACTAGAGAAAAGTGTTTCTTAATGGAAATACTCAACTGAGGAACTATACCACCTCCCGACATCGCTTGGACCAGTCAGGTTCTCTGATAACTGCTCCCTGTTTCTCAAAGCCAAGAGTTCTGTGAGAAAACCCAAGCTTTCACGGATCACTACTAGACTAATAACTGACTGTGCAATCCGTGAATATGGCCGCTGGATTGCCGAATATGACTTTCCAGAGGTTTCAACGGACATTTCTCTTGAGCTAAGGGTCTGCGCTTTCAGTGAAAATTTGTACCCAAGTACCTCGAGATATTTCCAACAAACACTGTGGTTAAAAGTGAATACAACAAGCCACGGTCTACTCCCACTATTAAGGCCCTGATCCGTGAACGCAGACGCCTTTACTTGAGCGGCAAGGGAAATCAAGGAGCGACCAAAAGAAACCTAATAGTTAACATGATCAGAAATGCAAAACGCAAGTATGGTCGTGAAAAAGTCGACCCCCTGCTCAATGCTGAACCTGCAAAGTGGCACCGCTCGGTCAGAGCGATGAGTGGAAATGTTTCGAACACCAGTGTCAAGATATCTGATGATAATGGGCGAATACTGGGGTCCAGTGAAGTTAATGCATTTCTCACCTCCATTTATACCACTTTTCCAGCAGTTACCCCCCAGGAGAAAACCTCGCTTCTTGATAATTGCCCCAACGAAGGCACAATAGCACTCAGTGAATATGAGGTGTATAGAGAAATCAGGAAATTAAAGACAAACGTCTTTCTATCCCAGGCGAAATTCCTTCCAAGCCCATACGTGAATTTGCTTTGTTCCTAGCCCTGTCATTCTCGGTTCTTATAAACCAGTGCTTTGCATCCGGGACCTTCCCTAGATCGCGAAAAAAGGCCCAAATCCGTGCAATTCCCCAGGTGAACTCGCCCAAATCGTGTGATGATTTAAGACCAATCTCCCTAACGCCATGCCAAGCAAAAGTGACAGAATCGTTCATCTTGCGGTGGCTACTTGAGCAAGTAAGTGAGTTTATCGATAAATACCAATATGGCGGACTTCCAAAATGTGGGATGTTTATATTCCTAGTCAGACTGTACGATCAGATCCTGAAGTGGCTTGAAAAGCAAGGCTGTTTTGTCGGCTTAGCAGCCATCGACTTTCGCATAACTTTTGATCTCCTATCACACCTAGTTGCCTGCCAAAACCAGAAACGAATGGGGGCTAAACGCCAAACGCTAGCCATTATGCTCAATTTTATGTCTGAAAGACAGCAAAAAGTATTTGCTTTACACGAAGGGGGCTGTGACTCAGATTGGAGTAAAATAACCTGTAGGGCCCCGCAAGGGACGAAACTGGCAGGAATAGCGTTTCTTGCCATCATCAACTACTTGCTCCTAGAAAATAACGACAAATACAAATTTTCCGACGATTTTGTCGCTCTTACTCGCCTATCTTCTTCATAGCAATGTCCCCACCGAGCAACTCCGAGAAATCACTTTCGATCTACTAAGTTCACAGTGCTCTGATATGAATTTGACTATTAACTCTTTTAAGTCAAAAATACTTAGACTGAACCCGCTAAAGAGAGACTTCGTCCCCCCTGAAGTTTCTTTCCCTGTTGTGAATGAGGTGAAAATACTAGGTGTCATTTTCTCACATGATTGCACCTTTACTACCCATATTAATAGTGTGAACGTAAAGCTAACGTATCTCTGCAAACCCTTTCAAAAATGCTTCGCTTCGGGTGCAACACCCACAGTCTTCTTCGAGCATACCTATGCTACGTACGCCCCATATTTGAATACGCCTGTTCCGTCTGGGGCCCGTCAGTATTAAGAACCGCCTATCTAATGCAGGAACTGGAGTCAGTCCAAAAACGGGCAACCAGGATCATCCTGAGTAATGGAGACATTTCCTACCACGATGCCCTGGCAACCCTTGAACTCCAAAGTTTGGAACTCCGTTTGGGTGACCTTATCTTGGGGTTTGGCAAAATGCTGCTTTCTAACCCTGCTCACCGTGACATTTTACCCTCAGAAGCCCTGACAGTCAGCCGTACGAGACAGAAGCTAAAACTTGTGCCTGTGCGTGCTCGGAGAAACCGCCATCACAACTCTTTCGTCCCTTTTTCGCCATTATATGATAGTTCATTATAAAATGTTTTGTATTTCAACATCAAATTAACCATTCGAGCTACGATTGTTGTTTAAATAAACCTTTCTCCCTCTCTCTTAAACTTGTCTAAGCTACATTTGTAATGGAACTTATTGATTGCGATGTGTTTTTTTTTTCGCAAAATCATATATTGCAACCTAAAAGGATCTCCGATAGTAGCATACCTGGTAAACGATTAGCGCTCAGGAAAGCTTTACCTATCATAAATCCCCAATTGAAAGTCTGGATGGCCATTAATATTAGATTTTTTATTCGCTTGCCCACTCACCGTTACTTAGAAACAGTCTTTCTATGTAATAGTGTTTGTTTTGAGGTTTTATTTTTTTATATTGCTTTATGGACTTGTATTTTATTTTGTAAGACATTAACAATTCTACAATGCAAAATTATCCTCATTGTTCGTATGACATAGAGTTAAAGGTCATAATATTACTTCTGGAGTGTGAACGACCTCTTTTTGGGAGATTTTGAAGAATAGTTTGAAAATTTCAAATGGTGAACCCCCCGCAAAATGTTACCTATGTCAAGTGGACGAATCAAAGAACTCGAATTTGTCTTAAAAAAATCAAATATAATTGGTCAAAGCTCTAAAGTGTGGTATTTAGTAGCATAAAAATTCTATTATAAAACCGAAAGATATTACAAAATTGTGGCAATCCTTCTAATACAATGAAGTATGTGAAAAATACCCAACATTCTTTGCTCGTTTCCTACAGAATTTGAAAAAATAGATTATAAAAACCTTATTTCTCATATCCCAACAATAATGGGCTCTTACCTTCTCAGTTATGTCGTAGCTTGCATAAGACTGAAAAAGCTGATTCGCAAATCTAATTGAATCGAAGCAGAGGAAAAGGAATTTCGAACATTTACCGGTGAAAGTCGACATTAACTAGATTTTGGACATTCACGGTAATGCATATACACACGCACACACACACACACACACACACACACATATATATATATATATATATATATATATATATATATATATATATATATATATATATATATATATATATATATATATATATATATATATATATATATATATATATATATATATATATATATATATATATATATATATATATATATATATATATATATATATATATATATAAACATCCTCCCCCTCAACACATAGAAATAGAAGAACTTAATTCTTTTTTTCTTGTTTAGCTTACAGAGTTTTCATTTAAGGTGACAAACGGACTGAGAATGACCCATTCAAGATTGTGCCTAGACCTTCTGTTGGACCAACGCCTCTTAACTTTTATTCAGAGACCAAGGACCAGCAATCTCATCAATCACAAGGATTGTCAGAAGAAAGGTAGTTTTCTTTTTGTCTCAATTGCAGAATCAACTGGACCATAAAGAAAATTGAGATAAAAGAACCAACAGAATAAGGAAAAAGGACGAATTATAAAAGGGAAAAAGTCGAAAAAGTCATAATAATCTTGAGCTTAGTACGCAAGAATTTTTAAGCCTTTTCAGCCAAAGAGCTATTTCAGCTCCTTTGAAGAGTATATATATTCCATAATGTATATTTTAAGCAGTAGAAAATTAGCTCTGCATTTCCAAGCGCTAGCTTATAACTTTTATACCTAGCCCCTCCATTAACCGTTAAATTGGTCAAATCTCATGAAACAGTTTTAATTCTTAACAAATCTATCGATAGGAATAGCGAACCTCTGAGTATACTCCTAGACTACTACTACTTCTACTATTACTAATAATTCACTACAGCACGAAGCCGCCTGAGATCAACACAGCTACGCACGCTCCTCCTCCATCTCAGTCTATTCAAAGCCTCGCTCTTTACACCCTCCCAAGAAGTTTCCGTTTTCTTTAAATCTTTCTTTATGACATTTTCCCACCACAGACGAGGACGACCTGCTTTCCGTTTATGCCTAGACAGTTTACCGAAAAGGACAATCTTCGGCAATCTGTCATCCTTCAACCGCAGAACGTGCCCTAACCATCTCAACCTTTCTTTCATTATAGCCCTTGAAAGCGGAATTGAACCACACTTTTCGTACCACCTACTGTTTGAAATACGATCAGTCAGCCAGGTACCCAGAACAATCCGTTGGCAATATCTCTGGAAAACATCTAAGTAAAATCTTCATCCGCTTGCTTCAGAGCCATATTTGACAACTGTCAACACTGTACCTTCCTATATTCTAATCTTGGTTTCCAGACTTATCTTCGTATTCTTCCAAACTTTTTTTAATAGTGAAAGGACACCCTGAGCCTTGGCTATTCTACTTTTAACATATTCACTGCTCCCACCGTATTTACTAATAATGCTACCAAGGTAAGTGAAGCTGCCCACCTGATCAATCTTTTCGTTGCCCAACGTCACCTTTTCATCTTCACTTATTCCTAGCCTTAGTGATTCAGTCTTCTTAACATTAATTTTCAGACCTATTCTAGCACCTTGGACTCGCAAAACCTATAAAAACCCATTCATTTTGCTCACGCTTTCATCTAGGATGATTAAATCATCAGCAAAATCTAAGTTCAGGAGCGTTTTTCCTCTCCATTTGATTCCGTGGTCTCCCGTTGCCTTTCCTGTGCTCCTTAATACAAAGTTCATCAAAATGATCAGTACAAAAGGGTATAGAATACAACCCTGCTTAACTCCTGATTTAATACAAAACCAGCTGCTAACCTCTTTTCTACCTCGACCGTACCAGTGTTATTCTTGTACGTAGCACTAATCACCTTAATGTATTCGTCTGGTATACCATACAAGGATAAATCCTTGGCTAAAGCTCTTCTATCAAGAGAATCGAACGCTTGCTCATTTTCTATAACACTGAGGACCAAAGGTGTTTGACAGCTCAGGCACTTTTAAATTATTAACCCGAGAGTGAAAATTTGGTCGACACATCCTCTAGTCATGTCATGGCTAATTGTAGAAAGAGACAAGACAGATAGTCCGAGTGAGTGAGAGGCCCACTTTGGTATAAGCCGTTTTTAGGATCGAAAAATGAAATTACATCATTTTATACAATCCTGAATAAAGCTTATGCCAAATTGGGCCTCAGATAGTCCTAGTGAATGAGAGGCCCAATTTGTCATTGAATTTGAGTTAAAATCAAGTAGTTGCAGGCATCAAGTCATGGCCATTTGTAGAAAAAGCCAAGACAGATAGTCTGAGTGAGTGAGAGGCCCAATTTGGCATAAGCCCTTTTTAGGATTGTATAAAAATGTCATTTCATTTGTTGATAGATAGGTCTGTCTATCATCCGGCCATACGTCATTCCTACGGCAGAGCTAAGGTAGATAGTCATAGTTCTTGTTACATTTTGATCACTTTCGATTAAAAGGGGCATAATAAATTTCGATTTCTGGTCGAATGAACTTCTTGCAAAGTTTATATGACCACGCTTTCAATGGAAGCTTTGTACGTTAACGATGGGCCGCTAGAAACTTACAGCCCTTTCCTCCAGGGCTGGCGCGGATTCAAACCCGGAACCGTAGCTGTTTGACATTTGGACGATTCTTAACAAAATTGCTAACTCAAAATTTTGATCTGAAGTATTTAGAAAAAATGGTGGGGGGGGGGGCTTACCGTCTGATTATTCTTGACTTTTAAAAACGGAGGTAGAACTTTTGATTTAAATCGAATGAGCCTTTTCCAAAGTCCAAAGTCTATATCCTTTTCCAAAAACTAAACTAAGTATTTATCATCTGTCAGCCCTCCTCTGCAAGAATATGTCCTTGCCAGGGTTTGCGAAATCCGTAAAAATCATGACAATAAAAGAAACTTAGATATAAAAGGGAAAAAATTACATAAGCAACTTTATTTTCACTTTCCACCAGTCTCTTAAAAAATTGCTGCATACAGGCTTTCATAAATTGCCATGCTTATAAATATAAGGAAAATGCTAGAAAAACTTGCCGTCGGTTGAAGGTGAACATTAGAGCCTTTGGTAATCAACAGAAGTTTCTACCCGTAGATCAAGACAGCTTCTCTGAAATTCATGGTATTTCTTATAGATTTTATCCTTCAACACAAACTCATCAGTAAAATTATTTCGTGTTAGATAACAGCTCATATTTTTGGATAACTAAGAATTTTACAGAAATAGATACACGAGCAACCTGTGCTGCACGGTCGACAAGCATAAGAAACCCAGTGTAGCCTATATAGACTGCAAACAGGACTGTAACCATACTGAAAATTATAACTTTGTGTTTATTCCTTCAATGTTGCAATACCCTTTATTTTCAAATATTTTTTAATTTATTGTTACTTTTTCGGTCATACTCATAATCAACGCCCATTCCCCTATTTGGTAGTCCCATTAACAGTGGTGTCTATTAAGGGGCAGGGTGGCATTTGTTCCCCTGGGATTTAAAACATTATCTTTTTGTGGGGGGATATTTTCGTTCAAAATGCCTTTTATGGTATATAATTGGCAAAGACTGAATAAAGGACAAATTTGCACTCCGCCCTCACCTTCAGTTTTGAAAAATGCATTTTGCCTCCTAATTTTTTCTGAATGGACGCCATTGCCTCTAATGAAGGTGTTTTTCAATTGTCATATGTGTAAACACATTGAATAGACATTTCTTTACTAAATAATTCGTAAAAGACTACATTTTTTAATAAAGATTAAATAAAAAAAACAAGTTTTTTTAACTGAAAGTAAGGAGCGACATTAAAACTTAAAACACACAGAAATTACTTCGTATATGAAAGAGGCTGCTTCCTCATCAACGCCCCGCTCTTTACGCTAAAGTTTGACTCTTTCTCTCAATTCTTCTTTTTAAAACAGTAAAAAACTTTAGCGTAAAGAGCGGGGCGTTGATGAGGAAGCAGCCTCTTTCATATACGAAGTAATTTCTGTGCGTTTTAAGTTTTAATGTCGCTCCTTACTTTCAGTTAAAAAAAACTTGTTTTTTTTATTTAATTTCTGAACGTTTTTTAATCAATGCATGTTTTGATTTTGGCTCTCCGCAGAGGAATAATCAAAACGAAATTTGCATATTTTTTTTTTTTTTTTTGGCTCAATGGCTTTCTCATAATTTTGATCGAATGATTTTGAGAAAAAAAAGCAGGGGACGAAGCCTAGTTGCCCCCCGATTTTTTGGTTAATTAAAAAGGCAACTAGAACTTTTAATTTTTTACGAATCTTTTTATTGGTAAAAGATTTACGTAACTTATAAATTAGCTTACGTAAAGAACTTTTGTATTCTCATGTTTTTATTACATATATGAGGGGATTCGCCCCATCGTCAGTACCTCGCTCTTTACACTAAAGCTTAAATTTTATCCCAATTCATTAAGAATGACCCCCTGAATCACAAAAGTCGTAGAATAAGTAGTTGAAATTACTAAAAGTACTTTAGCGTAAAGAGCGAGGTATTAGAAGGAGGTGAGCCCCTCATATGGGTAATAATTTCTGTTTGTTTTAAGTTTTATTGCTGTTCCTTACTTCCAGCTGAAAAAGCTTTTTCACTTTTATTTTTTAATTTTTTTTTTTAAATAATGCTAGTAAATCCTGCTCTCCCTTCATGGAAATTTTCTTCTCCCATTACAAATTCTCGAAGGAAAGTTCCCCCAGCATATCCCCCTCTTCTCAACCCCTCCCCCAAACCAAAAAAATCCTCCTGAAAACGCCTGTATACTTCCCAATAACCATTACTATATGTAAGCACAGGTCAAAGTTTGTAACTTGTTGCCCCTCCCACGGTGACTGTGGGGGAGTAAGTCGTCCCCAAAGACATAGTTATAAGGTTTTTCGACTACGCTGAATAAAATGGCTATCTCAGAATTTTGATCCGTTGACTTTGGGAAAATAATTAGCGTGGGAGGGGGCCTAGGTGCCCTCCAATTTTTTGGTCACTTAAAAAGGGCACTAGAACTTTTCATTTCCGTTAGAATGAGCCCTCTTGCAACATTCTAGGACAACTGGGTCGATACGATCACCCCTGGGAAAAAAAACAAAAAAAAAACAAAAAAACAAATAAACACGCATCCGTGATCTGCCTTCTGGCAAAAAATGCAAAATTCCACATTTTTGTAGATAGGAGCTCGAAACTTCTACAGTAGGGTTCTCTGATACGCTGAATCTGATGGTGTGATTTTCGTTAAGATTCTATGACTTTTAGGGGGCGTTTCCCCCTATTTTCTAAAATAACGCAAATTTTCTCAGGCTCGTAACTTTTGATGGGTAAGACTAAACTTGATGAAACTTATATATTTAAAACCAGCATTAAAATGCGATTCTTTTGATGTAGCTATTGGTATCAAAATTCCATTTTTTAGAGTTTTGGTTACTATTGAGCCGGGTCGCTCCTTACTACAGTTCGTTACAACGAACTGTTTGATTATGCTAGCTTTTAACTACATTTAAGCTTTGTTGATACATTTAAGATGCCCAATAATTTTATCAAAATTTTGATCGAGACACTTACCATTTATTATTTCTTAATTAAAATTTAAGAGACTGCCTAGCCAACAGTTCTTAAAACAGGTTTGCAAACGATAAGAATATGTCCTGCAGCCCTGGTAGCCCTTTGTCTACTGGTAAACCTCTTTCTACAAATGATATTACGTTTTGAAAATCCTGTTGATTTTTTTTCAAGCGATTTGCCTGCGTTCCGGGTGAGCCGTATAACAATACGATTGGAGTTTTTCGACATAGCAGCTTCCAGATCTGGACGAGGTTCAGTTGTTCTGGAACCCTGTCACACAGAATAGGCTTCTTCTTCTTCTTTTTTCTTTTTTTCCTACTCAGTTTGCTAAGATTTGACATGTTTGTCAAAAATGACTTTTTAAAACAGATCTGAGGATTCTGATCTAACATTTCAGGCAGTTTTTCAAAAAATCGAAGGCTATTCTCCTGTGAGCAATCATCTAATGATTTTTAAGATGAGAAAAATATATCCGTAAAGTAAAGAAAAAGAATAGTTCCAGCCAGTGAAAATGAATAAAACTACAAATATTTCCGCTGAGACCAACTGTCCTCATTGCAGACTCTAGCTTCTACCCCAATATTGATTTGCTCTTAAATATTTTCGCAAATATTCTGCGACGTGTCTTGAAAGTTATTCCGAATTTGGAACAGAAATATTGAAACTAAAGATAGTCAATAATGATTTTTTGTATGTATATATGTATTAATTTGTTCAATCTACCCAGCTCAGCAATTGTGCCGCCAAAAGAGGCACCCCGAAGAATGCTACCTAAGGCTCCCAGCGTTGACTTTTTAGATAAGGACATATCTGGCCTAAGACCCATCAGGAAAGAAGATGGCAGAAGAGATATTAGCAAACATTGGTTGGTTCAGGTTAGTCTTGTTTATAAATGAATTAGCCAAAGTATATTTGCTAGTAAGAAGCCAGTTTATTTATTGTTTTTTATACCCGGTTTAAAAAACCGGTTTAAAAAAGAAGCCGGTTTAAAAAAACAGGGAAACGAGTTTTGCTCGGTAAAGTTAATTTTAGACATAAAACAGTGTCCTGTATATTTCCCCCTCCGCTTGGAAATATATATCCCCATATCCCGACTCATACGAGAAAGAACTTTTTTGTTCTGTTCTTTTTCAGATTTTTTTTTTTACTAAGGTACAGTGGAGAAGGTATTTTCCAAACTCTAGGTTTCAAGTCTCCCCTTCTATTCGCATCCCTGGCAAGTGTACAGGCTGGGAAATCTCCCTCTGGTTCTGGGCAATAAATTTATTTGGGCAATATCTTAAAATAAATGCGATCTGGTTTTACAAACGACAAGAATAGAACGAAGTCCACTTAAAAATTTCTATATCTGTAGAAACACCTGTATAAAAATATATATTACGAAATAGCCCAAGTTACTTCGGGTAGCTTGTAATCCTCCAGGGAGTCTATTATGGTGAAGAGATGCGGTTCTATAGTGGGGATACTCCATTCGACAAGTTTTTACCATTAAACAGAGAGTCCGATACCCAGTTGACTGACATAATTAAGATTTGGCTCTTCTAGTTGCTTCCGATTTTGTTCTTCTAGTTGCTTCATTGAAATTCCCTCTTTTCTTATTTCACTTTGCAAAGATATTTAAGAAAAATATATTAAGAGCGCTTGGGTAAGGAAAACGAATTTTTGTAAAGTCATAACCTATCTAGATCGTTTTTTCAGGCCAGAAATTGTTATTGTGCGAATATTCAAAAAGAATTGTCGAACCATTTTCGAGAAAAAAAAATATATACCCAAATACACGCACTCGGTCTGCTATTCCTGGGTTTAAATATAAGGTATTAGTATTAGTATTAGTGTTTATATATTGTTATTTATTAGTATTGATTAATTTAATTAGTATTTTTTTGTGAAAAAGAGACTGGAGAGGGGACTGGTTACCCTAAAATCAGCTTTTACTCTGAAAAAGAGGGCACTAGCACTTTCAATTCCCAATCAAACGAGTCCTTTCAGAAGTTAATGCAACCATTGTCTTCCATTTGAAGTGGTTCTAAAAAAATGTATATATATAAAATAAAATAAAAAGAAAAGAAAAAGAAGAGAGATTGAAATGTTATTGCTCTTAATTTTAACCAACGCTATATCGTTACCTCTGGCAAAATGGTCACATGTGAAAAACAAATCCTCACAGAAGGTTCAGGGTTAGGTTCAAACAAGAATAACTTCGTTTTTTACTTTGACATAGGAAATGAAATCCAATTTGAAAACTTCAATATATATCGACATTTTTAAAATCAAATGTAAAGATTTCTTGAGGTAATATTTGAGTCACAAGGGCCAGGTATAACTTTTCTCCTGTCAAAGGCAAAATCATAGCAAAAAAAAGTAAAAATGATTTAAAAAATTCATGCAAATAGATAGAAAATGAAGTTTTAGATATTTGTTTTGATAGCCTTGTCTAGGAGACCTAAATAAATTTTAGATTTTTAGTTCTCCTACAAAATTTAGGAATTATAACATGCTACACTTTCCATATCCTAGCCCAAGGGCAGCGTGTACAAAAGGAGGAATGACGCCCCCAATTGCCCCAGTCATTTGTTAAAAAAAAGGCTGATAAAAACATATGACGTGAAATCACTGACAATGAATAAGTCTCAGTTTGTAAAAAATAGAAAATAAAATACTTTTAAAAGAAATACCACCCAAATTAGTCAGTAGAAGTTAATATCCAGTCGATTAAATCCATTGGTCTTCTCTCCCAAACATTTTGGCTAGTGACACCTCTACCCCAGACATCATGCCCACTGGCTCTCGTTATTAGAACTTGATAGAACTTGGGCGAAATTAATTAATAATCTGACCTTTCTGTTATAGATATTTGCCCTCCCCCCTTAATTTGTGAAAACATATTTTTAAGTGTTTTCATTAAACTGAGGCCTTTTTTATACATTCCTTTAACAAATCGGCTAAACAGCAAAACTATCCCCTAGATTTTGGAATATGTCCCCCTCTACGCGTTTATGAATGACGCCACTGAAAAAATTAAATATAATAAAGATTCAGATCAAAGAAGACGTATTCTTTTACACTCGCCTTCGCATAAAAAGCTTGCATTCATATATAGAAAAGTAATTCATAATGACTGAAATGGTACAAGTCTTACCATATCACTTAGGACCCTTCCATCAACTTTTTCTGGCGGCATAAGGCTTCGGGATAGAAGTTTCAAACTTACGCTGAATTTGAACCTAAAAGATAGCGGCCAAAGGACTGTATTCATTAAAAGTATACTTTAAAATCACAAATCCAATGATTCTATTGAATATTATTCTCTTTATTTTTATGTTATTTTCGAAAATACCAAATATAGCACTTTAGAAAGCAAATATGAAATCAGTTTTGGAGTTTATCGCCAGTTTTTGGGTAAAAATGTGACTGACGGCTTTAGTTTTTTTTTCAAAATATTTGTCTCTGTTTCTTTTACAAACGAACAGAAAGACCGAGAAAATCGTTCAAGTTTTTATCAAGGCAAACATAAAAATGTTTTAACGATCAAAGAGACAGACAAGCATATTGGATATTCTCGGGCCTTAAGCCGATTGGAGAAAAAAAATTGTCGCCTTGTATCGGGTGCCACATATCGATACAACCAATCTCCAATTTATTTTTCTTGTTGAGTTATATCTGATCTTACCTGTATGCACATTAAGTTTCAAGCATATCAGAGATGAAACAAAATTTGGGCTTCTTTTTGGGTGGCACAAAATACAGCTTAAATTGATTTTATTTTTTCTCTTTTTGTATTATGCTTGCTTTCTTTAAGTAAAATTTGTTTGTCAAGTAATTGATGTACTTTTTCGTTAGGGGGGGGGGTCACTAGTTAAGACTTAAGACACGCAATACACTGCCAGTATATTGAGTGGTAGACTGGAAGAGAGACGCAGAAAAATATTGTGCTTAGCTGTTAACGTCACAAATCAATGATACATCTTTTTTTTAGAATTATTTGTCTTCAGGTAAGTTCTTTGGCCATGGCCATATGTAACTTCAAAGCCGTTGGCAAACACCTATGGATTTTCAAATCTTCGTCACAAAATTATAGTTTTTTCCCCTTTTTGGGCTATTTTTGGCCCAATATGTTTTTAGCATTTGGCTCTCCTTGGTCTATAGACTCGAGGCTTTTATTTTCGAACCAATCAAAGACAGCGAGCTTTTCGCCCCTTTTTTGGGTCCCCTAAATCTCCCACCATCCAACAAAACATGCGATATCCCTAGCCTTGGCAATAATACTTGAAAATTTCAAGCCATTCGAAAAAAATGTATTATGACGATTTTTCGGGCTTATTCCCAATGGGAGCTGGGCCTTCACACTAAAATTCTTCTTGTACATTAAGGTCTGTTTGGCTCAGGAACGAACAACTTTAAATTTTGATATGTTTCAAAAATAGTTATATCTCTTTTTTTCCGTTTTTCTTGTAAACTACAGGTCAAGAAGTTTTGAGAGGAAGAGCAAAAAATTGTGGCCCCATTATGGCCCCATTTTCAAAAAGATTATGCCCATAGAGACTTATAGCTACAAGTGCTATACTGATCCAAGATTTTGGTCTATTACGGATTTCCCTTTCCAAACAAATTGTTGATCCCTTAGATCAGATAATGATCTTTAAAAGCAAACCAATCGAAAAAAAGGTTTTAGAACCATTTTGTGGCCCAATATTTGGGGGACCTGTTTCCCAATAAAAAAAAATATTGTCATTTTTTTCTGATCCCATTTTATTAGAAATCAAGTTTTCATTTCATGTTGCGTCTGCAAGGTTACCATGACTTTAATGACTTAAGACACATTTAAAGCCAATCGTACAAAATACAGCCTTTTCGAGGCTCTATTTTATAGGGTGTATCTTGAACTAAAATATTTTTGACATTAGCTTTTCTTTGCCCAGAAAAATCAAAACAAAGGGAGGAGCATGACCTATTACCTAGGCAGCATTGCCTTCGAAACGGTGCAAAGTGGTACTGGAAACTGATTACTCTCTTTGAATTTCTCCTCTTTTGTGCCGTGTTGTGCGTTTGCTAGGTTTCTTTATTCTATATTCAAGTTGCATTTTCTTCGAAAATTTTATACAAGTTTCTCCATACTATGGATACCCCCACCTCTCAAGAATCTAGTTATATTTTGCAGGTTCTCTAATATTTATGTTTGGTTTTATTCTTCCTCGTGCCTTTCCTAAAGTTTGAAATGTTTCATGCTGAGAAAGTGTGTCAAAGATGAACTGTGCTCAGGAGGGAATTAGTTGACGTAAAGGACGGGACTTTTTATATGTATATCTGTATGAGGGTATTATCCTATTTCAGATCTCTTTTACTATTTAACGTCTTTGCCGTCTCAAAGGACTCCCCCTCCAAAGAAAATAGCCACGCCCAGGCTAAATTCATTCCTTCGGTTTACTAATGAGTTACGAAACTTAAAGGCTTAAAATTTAAACATTGTTTTATCAAATTCGCAGTTTTACGATTTGTCATATCTTTTGTATAGCTTGGCTGATATGATGAACTTGTCACTCTCACCCTGCCCTCTCTCTCAAGGAAAGTTCATCCGTGTGTGTCTAACCTCAGGGCTGCACAGTAACATCGGAAAGTTTGCTCCATCTGCTGATGTTTTGGGTTGCCTCTATCAAATAATATGAGTGTGTTCATTAACTGACAGACTACATGCGACCAATCATGCTACAATGCTAAGAACTTACATATGGGACTGAATGCAATATTGTTTTTTTTTTCAGAGTTTATTCATTTCAATAATTTATTAGTTGAATGTAGGACATTTATAAAAAAAAGAATTTTGAGCTAATTTAATTTTCGTCATTTTCTTTGCCTATCGGTTGTATTTCTTCAGTTCCATGTACAGCATACTTCAACGTCAAATTGAAATAGTTCAAAATAGTTTATTTCTGTTTGTGACACGTTTTATGAGATCACTCTGATTTTTATAACTGGATTATAGGCGTCTTGTTCACCTTCCTTTTTTTTAACAGAAGCTTAACAATTTTTTATAATACAAGTCAAATGTATCCACTGAAAAAAGAAGAAGAATGAATAGAAAAATATTTCAGCCTATAATGCACAAAGATAAATAAAAATTAGATTTATTCTTGTATCTGCCTCCCTCTGGTCCTCATCAAAGAAAAATTCCAATTGGAATTTTTTTTTTTATTTTTTTTTAGGAAGCGGAGCAGCGTCGTCTTGAATCTCAAATCCGTCGTTCAAACGACAGTCTTCCAACTAATGAAGTGCTACCGTCTGTAGATTACCAGCAAACGCCTGGTCAACTCTTCCCAAGGAGCTCTTCCATGGGTAGCATAACACGAACTCGAGGAACGAGTGAATTGACTAATAGCCCGTCTGTTTCTGGAAACAGCCCTGTTCCAAATTTAAAGACGAGAGGTCCTTCTCCAAGTACTCAGGAGGCTCATTTTGCTCTGTCAGGGTGTAGATCTGGCCCTTTGAGAAGTAGTTCTACTGATTTCTTATCGAAAAACTATTGGGAAAAAGAGCAGGCTAGTCGACTTGCAGGGGAGGAGCCGGTGAAAAGAGCACAATCTGTTAGCCACTTGCAGACGGACTATATGAATTTGAAAGACCTTCAGCAAAGCATGGTTGCTCAAACCAGAGGTAAGGAAAACAACCAATAGAATTTGAGCAACATTTTTTGTTGAGAAAAATTGAAACTAAAAATCGAGTAAGACGTTTCTTTTCGATAATCATCCAATTCGAATTGGACAAATTCAACCAATATTTGTCAATTGATCGATTTTCTGACATTTTGTTGGCAAAAATAAGGCCTTTTCTGAAGCAGTAAGACTGCACGAATTGACGTAAATATTTTATGTCAAGAAATTATTATAACTAATACTGGGGTGTTCTCGCCAGTGCTATGTATGCCTTACTGAAACACAAATAAGTAGCTTAAATTTACAGTTTTGATTTTGACAGTTGGTTTTGTATACGTTTGAAAAGATGAAATTAAAAGGAAGAAACCAATGATAAAAATATATTAAGTATTAGATTAATAAAATTTAATTGATTATTACAAATTTAATGATATAGAAACACAGCATTCCAGGGAGTTCGAGCAGTATTTACTTCTTAAGTATCGTAGTGAAAGAAGAAAACTGTATGGAAATATCTTCTGCTCTAAGCAAAATGCAGATGAAATTCGTTCCGCTCTGTTCAAATTATCCTGGCATTTTGTTTTGTTCAATCAGTCAAGAATTTCTGGTATAAATCAGGTTTTTGACAAGATGTACCATGAAGCATACTCCTAACTAGCAAAAGTCGTTCGTTTTTTATCGTCTCCCTTCACTCTCTACGATTGGGGGGTCGAACTTTTGGCCCGCGTTATCGTCACATTACTTTTCATGGTTCTGGTTTGTTGTTTTCTTCTTTTTTTTAGTTTTCATAATCTGTTTACATTGCCATGTTTCCAATACTATTTTTAATAGTATTTTCTTTTTTTTTCGGCTTTATTAGTTTAACTTATTTTGGAGAGCACTCAAAAAAGTGCTCACACACGCACTGGGTTTTATCTATATATAGATATGTTTTGATTAGACGTGTAAGTCACTATTATATTCTGAGATTTCTAACCAGAAAGGTCAGAAAATCAAAGTACTAATTTTGGTGGAAATCAAGCACCATCTAGGAAGTATGTACTAAGTGCGTTTTGACTTACAGCCTTACTGCGATCTTAATGGGCTTTTTAATTGAAAATTTTATTCATCCTTTAAAAATGTTCTGAATGAACCTGACTCGAAGGAAATGGAACATGACTCGAATGCAAGCACAGGTATGGTGGTAGTATGCTTGAACAAGGCGTATTATCTGGAGGGGTGCTCCATCTTGGTACATCACTATCTATGTTCTATTTCGAATCAGTAAATCAAATGCAGTGATGATGTCTATAAAGGCAACTACAGTGATCTGCTTGTACTTGGACCTGTATCCAAACATCTGCCTGGTGATGAAGAACTGATAAACACCATCCATTCTTGTTCAGAAGCCAGCTCTGTTAACGTGGGTTATTTATTTTCTTGCTGGAAGCAGCAAAGAATAAAAATTATGAAGATCTTGATTCCTATAAAAATCAATGATAATTTTGCACTCCGATCCATCCTTTATTTAAGTATCAGTATGATGATTGAGTCTTACCGCTCTTGGTAACAGATGCAGCAGACTAGTTTTTGTAGTTTCTCGGAGAATCAGTAGCTGCTTTGTAGAACCTCCCTGGATGTGGATCCACTCTTAGGGCTTTGTGGTGTTCCAGCTTACTTATGGCTGTATGAATTTTAGTGACTGAATGAGAATGGATATTAATGTCAGTGCTAGGGTTGCTGATTCCGGGAGAGGATGGCTTCTGATTATGACGGGGTGCAGGAGCCTGTCTGGGTGCACTGAGGGGTCACCGGTGTCGGAGCTTGTGAATTAATAGATAATGATGTAGGGTTTAGTAGTTTTTGGATATGAAACGTTCATATCTCGCCAATGCCATCTTTTTGTGTCAGAAGGGTGTACTCTTCTCCCCAAGCAGATGCTGAGAGCTCTTTGCTCTTTTCAGTACCTTTTTTTAGAAGTTGATAAGAGCTTTCTCGAATTAGATTGGCTTGGAACCTTTGGAACGTAATGTTAGTAACGATCATGTCTAGTGGACTTTTGGCACGGCCTTTTCAGATCTTCCAGACGTCGGATGTTGTATCAGAGATTTATTGCTTACAAGCAGCAAAGTCAATTGTCTCATCTGGATCCATTTTTTCACTCTGCGTTTTTATTTCTCCCTTACCATTTCAGTATTACCTTTTGTTTTTATCCTTTTTTACACGCTTCCAATCTCCCTTAGTGTTAGCGGAGATTCACATTCAGAGCCAACGAAAATTATGAACCGGTTTCTCAGCTGAACCGGTGAAGGGAAGCTTCTCGATATTTTCGAATTTTGACATCCAAAGCCAACTTGGACACTTTACCCATTTCTTAGCTCTATACGGAAAGCTTCCCATACTGATTTATCAGTGAGGTGCACTTTTCCAAATCTCAGAGGAAGGAGTGCATGCTTTATAATTGCAAGCTTGATGGGCCTAGAGAGATTCACCTGAGGATTGTAAGAGCAATTTTCGGATCATGCATCAGGTCCTTTGTAACTCCTGAAATTGCAAATAGAGTTTCTCTTGCTGTTAGAAACAAGTAAAAAGTCAAGCTTGGTTTATGATCTTTGGCCTCTCGATCTGTAAATGATCCTCTGGGAGAGTTTATGCCTTGAGTGAGGGTTCGCTATGTTAGGACTGTTCAAGTGATCGAATTCGACCAGGAGTCACCCATAATTTCACATGTCGCCAAAGCAAAGCTTGCCAATAGTACCTTCGAGGTTAGATTTACGAAAAATTACATGTGCGTTGAAATAACCTATCAATTATTAGGAGGTCATGCCTTGGGATTGTTTTATTATTTCCTTCAGCTTGTCGTGGAAATCATCAACAAGGTTTTCTTCGGAGAATCCCCTAAGAGCCTATATATATATATATATATATATATATATATATATATATATATATATATATATATATATATATATATATATATATATATATATATATATATATATATATATATCCTACTACGATGCTAAATAGCCATTTACTTTTACCCGGGGTGGCGGAAGTCTCTGGTGCATTACCTTTCAGGAATACCATAATCAAAGTTTGAATTCTTATATTTACTTCAGTTATCGTACGATTCTTGGGAAAATATTTAACCGGCGCGTTCCCATTCCATGCCGGTATCCCCTTTGTGGCTTAGCTGATGATTGCCGATGATAGGTTAAGAGGATCATTGCCACCCTTCTGCTGCTATGAGGCCCCGTAACTAAATTTCCCCGATGAGAAACTAGGGACGAAAGAGCCGCCCCTGACGCACTCTAGGAACCCATAATCATGTCTAAGGACGGAACAGTGAAATTTACTACCCAACTTAGTCCTAGCTAGGTTTATCTGGACAGACTTACTATCTCAGTGAGACTGATTGTATGCCAGACATATAAATGAAATTATCAATGGTTTTTGGCTATATTTTAATAATTTTACTATCCCTATGGTCAGTTTTAACATTAGATATAGTATGCTTCGTAGTGATATTTCTAATAATACTACTACTACTAAAAAATCGCTGCAGCACCAAGCTGCTTGAGGCCAACACAGATACGTACGCTCCCTCTCCATCCCAATATATTAAAAGCTTCCCTCTTTACACCTCCCAAGAATTTCCCATTTCCCTTAAATATTTCCTTGTGTCATCCTCCGACCCCATTCGGGGACGATCAGCTTTTTGTTTGGCCTTTGACGCTTGGCCGTCAAGAACAATCTTTGGCAATCCTTATTGATCAAGGACTAATTCCATACCAGTCCAATTGAATTTCTCGTGGCATGCGGCATTTTCCTGAACTTTCTACTTAAGTTTTTTTTTAATTGTGTTTTTTTTTCTCTTTATTTTCTATTCTTATCATTCATGACCGTTCTAAACTGTTATTTCTTATTAATTATGTTATAAAAAAGGACTGCTTGACAAAAAAAGAATTCTACTTAGTTAGAAGAGAACTCGGTAGGATCAAGTTGTAAGTCTCCAGATAACAGAATAAGTCTTCAGTTTATTTTACATAAGAAAAGGAAATATGTAGATCAAAATCGTCAATATGCTACTATGCTTTTCAGGCTCTTTGGCAGATAGTACGAGAAGCTCAAATAGGAGCTCACAACTCAGCGGAAGTGGAGCTGCACCTCAAGTTCCGAGCTTACCTCCTCGAAATGCCAGCAGTGAAAGAGGAAGAGATAAGATGCTGAGCGTCAGTGGTAAAAAAAAATGCTCCCAGTGTGGACAAGAGTTAGGTAATGTCTTGTTTTTAGATTTTCTTCAATTGTATAAAGATAAAGATCTTCCAGAGCCCTTGCTGACGCATTGGAAGTCGACTCGGTATTTGGGCAAGAGTCGGTCAAATACCCATTTTGGGTAATACCCCATATACACCCCTTTATTACAATTTTTTATTTGTGGTTTAGCATGGAGATTCAAAAAGATTTAAGCTAAGGGCATGTCCTGGAAAGTACAACACTTCAACAGAAAAAGGAAAGTATCTAAGATAAGATCATATGATACAAGAAAGAAGGAACTTAAAAAGATTCGCAAAACATGTGTTATTCTGAAATGGACAATACGGGAAAGAACATTTTTTTCTTTCCCGTTACTCTGGAAAGACAAATTTTTGTGACGCCAAGTCAAATGGGCATAAGTTGTGAATTTATGAATTTAAATAAATTTTTAATATAAATGCTTATGAATTTTAAGGATAAAGCTTTTTTACGTTTAATTTGTTTTAGAAAGATGAAAACAAAATTGGATTTTCTCTGATATGCTTATCTTTAGTTAAATAAGACTTGCAAGTAAAAAAATTATGTCTCCGTAGGGAATACATACTAATCCGGTTTTCCATATTTAGAAAAAAAAATTTGACTAAAAAGTTTGTCTTAATATTAAGACAAAAGCTGTCCTAATATTAAGAGCCTCCAGAATTCAGGCTTTACTAGCTCTTAGGATTTCTTTCTCTGTTCTAACAATATCAAAGCACCCGATAATTATCACACTGACACCTGCGTATCAGTTTCTGATCGTTTCCCCATTAACTGCTCATTCGAAGTCACTCATGTTGAGAATAGGTTCCCAAGTAAAAGAAAGTGATATTCTAAGTCCAAATGGAACAAAATTGACTTAACTTCATACTCAAGTGTTCTGGATAGTATTTTGGCGAAAATTAAAATACCGTTCCAGCTCCTTCAGCAGAATGCAGATATATCAGCTAGTGAAAAACAGATTCTGTTAAACATATACTGTTCTGAGTTTACCCATGCCATGCGATGCGCAAAAGCTGCTGCCGCGCCTAAATGTAAAGTAGGCGTTGCATCTGAAGTTCCTAGATGGTCTCTTAACCCCGAGCTTGTACGAGCATGTGAAACTTCTAAATTCTGGTATTGTATTTGGAACGATTGTAGCAGACCTCGGTTTGTGTTGTTAACGATGCTAGACTTTATACTAAGCGTAATCTTTCTAAGATCCTCAGTAAACATAAAGTAGACATTATCTATAAATGTAGTGATAGGCTGTGAGAAAACCCTAATGAGATATGGCGTCTCATTGGTAAAATGAAAGCCAAATGCGAGTCAAATGACTATATCTTACCCTCTGAATCTGAATGGGTCAAATATTACACTAGTAAGATTTTACCCCCTGATACTAATTTACAAGATGCATTTTCTTCAGCGCTGGATATAGCCTTGGGTGATTGTGAGTCTGGTCCAGGGTTCACGATAAACCTAGGAAAAATTAGTCAATGTATTATGAAACTTAAAAAGAAATATTCACGTGGAACTGACCAGTTGTGTGGCATGCATATAGTACATGGAAATTTAAATCTGTTACACCATTTGGGAATACTGTTCTAGATAATATTTCATTTTGGGTTAGTTCCTGATGTTTTTTGTGCTGGTATTGTGACCCCTGTGCCTAAGAAAGGAAATGATAAAAGTAAATGTAGTTATTACCGACCCATAACTGTTTCTCCAGTGATTTGTAAATTATTAGAGCAGTTAGTCATTGATGAGATTAACCGAGTTTGTTCCATGGCAGACAATCAGTCAAGTTCAGTTTCACCAAAGAAGTCAGTTCATGTTAGCCGCCTTTTATTCAAGATCACAACTAATTAAATAACCCTTATTCTAAATTATTATAACCAGTGACATATTTTGGAGAGGAAACTTTAAAAGCTAAACGTTCTGTAAGAACAAACTAGTTTGGCTCTTACCATTTCTGCAAATCAAAAAAATTTATTTTGATTTCACAGTATTTGGTAATGATGAGGGAAAAGGTGAATGAATCTAATTGGATATTGATCCTGAATAGAGTCAGTTGTGGTTAGGTGGCATTATTTTTGTAAGCTAATCACAAACTAGTTCACACAACTAATTGAGTAACTAAAACGGACTCAAAGATATATGTAACCAATGGGAAGTTGCCATTATAATTTGAGTTCCGGGCTTTTCTTATCGACCTTTAGATGAGTGATTCTTTTTTCTCTTTCTCGCTCTATTTTCTCGATATTTGTTGCGAGTCCAAACTGTCTAGATTTTGATCCTTGCAGGGTTTTTGAAATTTGTAGGGCCGGAATGAAAATATAAGGAGTAACAGCAGGAGCGTAAGTTTTGTAAAATTCTGGAGGGGGGGAGGGCAGAGTTGGAGCCAATTTTTCTAAATCAAGTGAAAATGAGAGTAAAAACTGAAAAATTATCCATATATTACCATAAAGGCAAAGATACACTGAAGAAAACTGACCCGTTTCTCTGGATACTTGAATTATGCAGGCTTATCTCGGTTTTGAAAGATTTTTTTGCAAAAATTAAATTTCAGCTGGGGGTCAAACTGAGGTCTGGGAAGGGGGCAAAATTGGGTCTGTAGGGGTCAGTTGAGTAATTGGGTTTGTTGGGTAAGTAAATGATACAATGTCTATTCAAAGATAATGTTCACTCAAAATGCCAATAGTTGGATTTTAGTCCCGTTTTAGTCATTTTAGCGTATAGAGTCAATTATTTACAGCTTAACTGACAATGTTTCTTTTTCTTTTACCGCCGAATATTTTTTTATATATATTTTATTTTGCTTCGTTCTGTTGGTGATATAATTGACAACCTTGGCAATTATTTTGATATTTAACACTTCTTCTGTTAATATTTGAGTTTTGTTGTAGGTCGAGGGGCAGCTATGATTATTGAAACATTAAGGCTCTATTACCACATGGATTGCTTTCGATGTTGTGTCTGTCAGTCTCCTCTTGGTAGTGGTTTATCTGGCACTGATGTACGGGTGCGAAATGCCATGCTTCATTGCCGAAATTGTTATTCAAATGACGACGGTAAGCCTTTCTGTAAAACGTATGTTTTATCTGTTACCAGCTAATGATAATTTGTTTTTTAACATTCCTCATTTTCTTCAATGAGAATAACAAAATTGACATTTTTCAATGAAAATCTCCAAAAACATCTTCATCAAAATTCAGGGGGGCACATGCCTTTTTGCCTCTCTTCCTAGCACCACTATATAGAATATTTTTATTCACAACAATTGCTTTAAGGTAACATAAAAATTTCCGGATGGAAAAAAAAAGTTGAAATAAAGGAGCTACAAAACATGAAGCAACAAAAATCCAAAATTGCAAGTATGCTTCAAGGTCAACACAATTATATGTAAGGAAAATATTAAATAAAGTTAATGGTTAAAATGACGAACAAAATACTGCACAAACGAACCACGATATATACTGGTTGCCGAAGGAAAATTCTCTTTGGTAGTATGGTGTTTAGTTGCCAAGTTTCTCTCGTAAGGAGGAAGAAGGGGACGGTGAAATTCAGACTGTAGCATTTCAAAAAACAAGTTTTTCATTTAAAAACAAAACTAGACAGTAAAAAAGCAATTTGACATTTCATTGTTTTTTTATTTTTTTATTATGTCTTCTGTCTCTATAAAATGTCCACAAAAACCCTCATTTTGCTAACTTGCCTATAAGTTACGGGGATTCGAGACCCTAATAATAATTTTTCTAGCCTTAGGGTCGATTGACCGTCTCGAAGACAAAGTGCCCATTAGTGAATTTTCCTGGCAACACAGGGAACTCCCTCTTCAATTTTAGTAAAAATTCATAAGGGTCTAAAATATGTCAGCAGTTTGAAAAGCTAACAAAAGGCTAGTTTGAAATAAAGAAAACGTATAATCTCTAACAAATTGTTTAGGAGAGCGCTGTTCATTCATTGTAAATACAATATAAATAATGTGCATCACGTGTTGGGGAGGATGGGTGTGCCACCCTCCAATCAAAGAGAATGGCACAACAGGGAACTCCAGAGCTGTCAAATTACTCAGATGATGCTTCTTTTGAACTGATTTTTAATGTTTTTCAAGCATGTGGTCTAGAATATTTCTAGGGACTGCCTTTTTTTGAACTTCCCTTTCTTGGAATGGAGCCGAAAATTCGGCTCAATTTCATAAAAAAAAATAAAAAATGAAAATAGATAAAATTCAATACTTTTGAATGATGAAAGTTTCATTAAATCTGAATGTATCAATAAAACAATTCGGCCATTCAACTTAGAGAAGTTTATAATGGACGAAATAGTATGAAGGTTTTAAAGCAAATAGTATTAAGGTTTAAACCTTTTTGTTTGATAATTAATGAAAATAAATAAAACTGTAAACTTGCTGTTTTATTAGAAACATAAAAGAGACTTATCGTGCTCTGACTAATCTAGCCAAAAAACATTTCTAACAACCAATGTCTATAATCTGAAGCCTAATTTATTAGCTTCTTACGAGAACAAATTTGCGTAAAAGGTGTACGTCACATTTGGGGTTTCTCGTTGAAAATCGACCACCCATAATAGGGTGATAAAGGACCTCAGTGCGTACCAATTTCACTTTCACAGAAAGTTCTTGACATCGGGATAGTGTAGACATTACTTAGCTTTAAATTTATTAATTTAAATTATAATCATAAATTTATTATAAAATTTAATTTTTAAATTATTATAAAATTAATATAATTATGATTAACTAATAATTTTAATAATCAATAATTAATTCATAGCAATTAATTATAACTGATATAATATAATAATATATTAATAATATAATAATGTAATATTAATCAGTAATTGATAAGTTATTAATTAATAACTAAAGTTATACAAAATTAATATAATAAATTTATAAGTATTAAAAGGGTTACTCCTTTTTCATGTCTTAAGCTACGCCGTTTGGACTAAATGAATAGCCTTAGTTTCTTCTTCATTTTTTGCGACTGTGTGTTAACTGAAGGTATTTTTTAAGAAAAGGCTACTTCGTCGAGATGTGTTTTAACAAATTTATTCTTCTTTGGTAAAACATTCTGTATTTTTTATGTAAGTTTAAACTAGTTTCCTATTTCAAAATATTACTAAATACCTTTTTCTTGTTTTTCTATTTCACGCTGCACAACCAAGGAATAAACAGACTTAATAAGTAGTCTTGTATTCAAAACTTTTTTTTACCCCTTATGCTATTACCTCTATAAATATTATTTGCATATCCCCACGGCTTAACCGTTTGATGGTGCATACCTCCTTTCACAAAGCACTGAAAATCAGAATTTTCTCATCTGGATAAAATGTCTAATATAAAAAAAAATCGTATATTTTTCTAGATTTCAAATCACCTTTTCTAAAAAAAAACTGTTATCTCTGGTTTATTTTATTTCTGTTAGCAAAGATTTTGATGAACATGAATTTTTTTTTCAAATAATAATAAAATTCTAAGTATTGGCTTCACACCGAGAGGGTTTTGGCTCTCATCCTCAAAAAATTCTTGCTATAAGTTTTTTCTTTCTTTTGTTTTTCTTTCTTTTTCCGGAAGCCTTTTGAAAAGGCTTCCGGATGTGAAGTCGGAAAATTTGGACTGTTATTATTATTTTTACAAACGATTTTTTTCTTTTTTTTTCTTTCAACATTTACTGTCTTATGAAAATTTTTACCTATTTTTAAACATTTGTCTTTGTTTGAGTTATAAATCGAATTCAAAAAGGTTTAGGAAATTATCTGACATTTTTCCATGATCGTCTTTACTGGCTACCAGAACGTAAACTTACCATTGGTGACGTATGATCTGTTTCCCATCAATTCTATATTTCTTCATGACAAAATACTATCTCATCTTGTCCTAACTTTCTTTCCTTTGCCCTTATTTCTTCCATTTCTGGTCTTCGGACCATAGGACATGAGTATTTAAAACCATTGAAAAATGCTTGAGCCTTTAACATTTAGAAGGGCGTGTTTCAGTTTGGTTGTTATTATGATTTAAAGCTCACTTTGAATTTATTTTTTAGGTTTTAAATTCAGCAAAGTCTGAAGTCTTCTTCTAATGGAATTTGGTTTCGTTTAAAGGATTTTGTCGGTCGTCTTCTATCTAGTCTTTTGATCCTGAACCTGCTAGTTTTATCGAAAACTCTAGTGAAGGAACCCTGTCTTCCGTTCCCACCAGAGAATGCTATGTTACCTTCATACAAAGTTGTTCTTATCGCTAAGTAGCATTCAGTTCTTTATTTTCTTAATTTCCTTGCCACGATTAGGCTTGACAATAGGCGCATTTAACAGCTGATTTTGGTGTGTGAATAGCTTAAAGATGGTTAAAGCTATAGTATATTAATTTTGATTGTATTTTCCAAAGTAGTTTGATATTTCGTAATCGGTTTTTCTAAACCAGCGTATTTATTAAAGAACCGTAGACTATATATAAAATAATTGCGTTTCTGCCGATTCCAGTGATATCTAACTCTTACTTATCAATTATTTTTATTAATATTTTACAGTAATACGTGCTCTTTTGAACAGATACCAGAATCCCTACCCCTTTAAAGAATACAAAGCTATGGAAGGGAAAGAAAAAATATAAAGTAGAATGAAATGAAATCAAATAATACTCACAGTTGGGTGCAAGAGGGAGGGGGTGAAGGACACCTGCCTCCTCTGACACCTTTTTGCAGTCGAGATTTTTTTTTTCTGTATCTTTTACACTGTTCTTTGCTTTTTAGTGCAATTTGGACTCCCAGTTACATTTATTACCCATTCCCCCCTCAAATAAAGTTTTGCGTTCATGCCTGCACCCAGCCTACCTGCCTTATCATCTATTTTACTAATTTTGTAGCGTTGAATATACATTATGTAACGTAGGAATACACTCTATCCTTGATGTAACTGAGAGCAAAATTGTTGAACCTTTCTCTAACAGCGAAAATTAATCTCCATTTTGGTCTCTAACCCACATTTGTCTTGAAGGGCTTCTTTTTTACAACAAATCTCACCGTGGAAGCTCCAGTTTTTCATCCCAATTTCTGATTAAATATCCCAGGGAAATTTCTGTTTTTCCCTGATTAAAGTGATTGACAGATAAGAGGGCACCTATGGTACTGCTAAGCTTAATATAAAGAATATATCTCAAGAAACCAAGCCTTGAATCATGAAAATTTGATTGGAGTCATCATCTGTAACCTGCATCATCTGTAACCTTAATCTGCTTTTGTTGACAATTTGTTATCATTTCTAAGTTAGGTATGTGTTTCCTCTTCATGAGTTGAGGTCGACAGACTCCTTTACGTATCTAAGCCATAAAAGTCATAGGAAATAGATATAAGGAAGCTATATCAACGGATGCCTAATGCTTTTTATTTTAATTAAAAACAGTTTGACTTATGGTCTACTAAAATCTAACAAAGTTATTTCTTATTATTTCTCATTATTATTATTGTTTCTTATTATTTCTTCATCTTATTATTTCTTATTATTAGTTATTTCTTATTATTTCAAAGTAATTTCTGTATGCACAGTGCTGCCATTTAAGTTTTAATTTCCCCAACAGTTATGTTCTCAGTGAACCATCTAAAAAAAAAAAAAAAACTGACAGTAACTAATGATAATTTATCGGTAAATGATGATTAGAAACGCCGATAAGGTCGTACCAGAAAAGTTGTAGACAACTATAGTAACCATGGTATAGTAACAGGTACGCTACCATATGTCATACCCCCATTTTGGCAGTTGAGTGGTGTTGGTGCATTGCCTAGATACATTATATTCCTTTTTTAAAGGAAAATGTACTTTGACTTACTTCAACTTAAAGCACTTACTTGGCAGCGTCGCCAGCATAGAGGGAATCAGACGTCAGCACCAATAGTCGCCTGCAGAGTGGCCTGTTTTTGGTGAGGGTAGGAGCCTCTTTGGGGCCGTTTACGCACTCTTCTAATGTAACGAAAAAAAATATATAATTGAAAGGAAAAAAATTCTGTATGAAAAAATTTTAAATAGTAAAATTACGATATAAATAGAAGAAAAAAAAATTGATATATTCTTGTTACTTTCTGGAGCATATATGATACATAGTGAATATTTAGTAACTTAAAAAATGTTTTTTTTTTTATTTAATGTAAATCATTTGTACATACATTGGTTTTTTACCTATGCAATGGTGTTTTCATTAACGTAGGCCTATACATTACTTAAACACTGAAGAAAAAGGATGAACTTTTATTTCATTATTGTTACTGTTCAGTTTTCTTTTTGTTATTCCTTATATGGTACCTAGGTGCCTTACATTGTTGCTTTGTATATAAAGGATTCCTAAATCCAAGAGAAAAAATTCAGGCGTTTCATACCTGAATTTTCATCTGATAACTATTTGGTTGTGTCCTTTCTAATCCTGATTAAATTTTTGGTATTATGGGCTAATTGGTGGAAGAAAGTGTTAATTTTCAATAATCACCTGAAATAAAATACCTCTTTGTGATTAGAAATACTGGCGTAGAATGGATATTCTTTAGTTTATGACTTTAGGAAAGATTTCCATCAGTCTATCCATAACCTGGGGCTATGTTTTTCTTTGTAACATATCTTTTCAATATACATCCATACTTCGGAACAAACATTTTCATAAAAAAAAAGAAAAATACTTTTGACAGTTGCCTGTACCAGCAAGTGATGAATAAAGGAGGTTTTGAATGTTCATGACAGCGTATATTAAGCCTTGGTTACAATCTTTGATCACAAATTGGACTTTTAACACTTGATTACAAATGTTTAATCCTTATTTCTAGATCTTTTTCGTTTATTTGGAAAACATTTTCTTATTTTATTTTTTTCCAAAACCAAACGGTTTTGGAAAAAAACTTTTTTTTTCTTTCTTAGTTGTAAATATTAAACTTATAGGGAAGGCAATTTTTTGGTTTATCTTCTAAGCCCTCTGAATATGAACATCCGACACATAGAAAATTGTTTTGAGCTTGTTTGTTTCAGCTGAAAAACAGTGTCATTTCCAAACGGAAAAAAACATTTTTTTTCTTAGTTGTAAACATTAAGCTAATAGGGAAGGCAATTTTTTGGTTTATCTTCTACTGAATATAACCATCCGACCCATTTCAGCTGAAAAACAGCTCTGTACAACATTATATGTTCCGTTAGCTTATGATTTCTAATTTTGTTTGTTGAAGCATTGAGAAAAAGTGTGAGTGTCATCTTGCTAATGTTCCTTACAACCATGCCCCCTCCAACCTATCTTACCTATGTATTACTGGAAATGTTTACCCAGGCAAGTTTTATGCACGAGACAAACTAAAGCCACACTCCTTGATAGAGAAAAAATGTGACTATAGTGCCAATAATGGTAGTTTGATGAGTTGAACTATGCTCGATTTTCCGACGTAGTTTTTATAATTGATTAATTAATTTGAAGATTTAAAGTAATTTTATTACTGTTTTAGAAAAACAGAAGCTAGAAACAGCAGCTGTGAATACGACTAAAAATATAGATATAAAGTATTAATAGAACATACTGAAGAACAAATTAGTGTTAATGTGTTTTTTTTTTTTTTTGTTTTTTTTTTTTTTAGGTCGACGCTAGTTTTATTATCCACTTCTTTGGGGCAAGTATGACGTTAAAATCTAGGAAGAACATTAATCTTCAATTTTTCATCGATACTCATAACTATATTCGTGACTAGGACAATAGCTGAAGCAAATCTTTTATTAACCCTTGTCTTGCTTGTAGCTTTTCCTAATATTTGACAAACCTGTGTCATGGTATTAAACCCTGTAGTCTTTGGCGTTGTAATTACGTCTGAAACGGCATTAATGTCTTGAGTAACAGATTAGTCACCTAAACTTGCAGAATCGTAACATCAAATTTCTCCTAAGATTATTTAAATTAATATCATTGAAAAAATAGGATTGTAACGTTTACTATTGTGGTAATTTTCGCGTATGTATTTTTATGGAGAGTTTTGCTTCAGGTATATCCAAATTAGGCATACCAGCGGGCAGTAACTGAAGCCACTTGACAGGATCTATTAATCAATAGATTAATAGATTAATCCACTTGACAGGATCTATTAATCTAGATTAATTAATCTAGCTGATTAATTAGCAAACGTGGTCGCGTTTAGTGAAGTCAGAGGATGCATCTTATCGCAACGGAAAAAGCGGTAATTCCAACATGAAGGCTATTTGGATACGATTAAATATATAGACAGTATAAAAGACTTGCCCATAAAAATATACAAAATGTCAAGGAAGCTAACGGACTTCTGATATCTTATGCGTATTATATGCTTTTCACGAAAGCTTAGCCAACTACTAAAGTTCTTCTTCAATCCACAAAACGTCGCTGTTTGGAGGAGTTTTATGAGCCAACTAAATAATAACGACCCTTTTTCTTCAAAGACTATGCTGGAGATGGTATAGCTATGGATTGTAGCTAATAGCTCGCTGAGGTTTAGCCACTTCTTATTGCCATAGCTAGTATCCTATTGATGTGTCTGATGCTGTTTGATTAGCGTTCTTTATCTTGCCATCACCTCTATATTCTCCTACTCAAAGAGTTTTAATACATAACCGACTCTACTCAGCGGCGTCATTTGGAAACAGGTGGGAGGGAGTCCTCTTAATTTTTTTGATCACTCTTAGATATTGAAAAACATCTTCTAGGGGAAGCTGGAAACCCCTTTTTACTGTTTTCTTCAGTTTTTTAACAAAGAGCTCTTGCCTTTTTATTTCTCGAACTTACGTTCTAAAATATTGTGCAAAATTGTATAAAATGAATTGTTCAGTACACGAACAAATAGTATAATTATTTCTATGCAAGAGAGTGTGCAACTGATACTTACACATCACAAGATACAAATTCTGTTTGAAATAGTTTCTCCCAAATTGTGTATTTTGAGATTATTAGTAGTGCTGGTTTATCCGAAACTTTTGTGCCTTTATTTAAATTTTGTATCAATTTTTGTTAACATATATTCCTCATGTAAACGTTGTTTATGGTTTTGGAAATTATTTCTTAATGACCGAGTGAAGTAGACTACAGATAGTAGAGTGAATGTTCGTGGGTTAGTGCCCATCTACCCTGTTGTGCTATGGAATCACTTTGATTGATTTCTGATTTCGGGTATAGTGTTGTTAATTTTCTTATGTATTAATAGCAGCTTTCAAATAAAATGGTTCCTTTTAAACCCTTTTTTTGTATTATATTGAAGATATTGGTATTTATGTAATTTTCATACCCTGGAAAAATAATTAAACTGATTTTTTCCGCCTTAATTAAAGTATTGGAATTCAGTGTCGTTACTAGCCAAAATGTTAGGGGAGGGGAGTAAAAGATTTTACCGACTGTTTTTTTTTGTCAATAATTAGCATAATGTCCGTTTCGAATACAATACGTAAAATCACTGCACGAGTCGGTAAAGCCCCTGTATTTACCAGATTTAGATTTCGGTACATATCATGTCACTATTTTAATGCTGTTTATTTAACCAAATGGCAAATTGTGGCACCATCTGTAAAATCATGGTATGAGTCAATAAAACTGCTGCGTTTACCAACAAAGTTCGAAATTTCTGTAGATGACGCGTCAGTGCCTTCGTAGTCTTTATTGAACCGAAGAAAGAGTTTGACTGTCTTATTTTTATACGGAGTGTCCAAAAACATTGGAGGAGGGAGGGGCCATACGTGACGGCCCAGCCAGAATTACATAACTTCGAGAAGAATTATCTGTCCGTCGAAATTTTGTTTTTTTTTGTGGAAATTTAGTTTTATGTTTCTAGATTCTTCATTGGCTTGCTTAGTGGGTAATATTTTGTCTCCTTACTGGTATTTTGTCTTCAAATGATTGTATCGTTGAATCTCACTATCAATTATTGTTAAATGCCATTAATAATTGTAGTTATACGATAATAAAAATAATAATAAATTATACATTGTAATCATAATTACATTGTATATAATAACAATAATAATATACATTGTAATTGATAATTATAGCTATACTATAAGAATAATAATAATAATAAATTATACATTTATTAATAATAACAATAATTGTAATGGTTGTTAAATTTCATTATATAATTTATATGTAACGATTCTAAGAATCTGACCACCTTGGACACAAGGTGTCCTGGTGCCTTGATGTCAAGGTGTCAAGATGAACAGCAAGGACAGATGGATATATCCACGTATACTACTACTACTACTACTACAAATAACTCAATGCAGCACTAAGTCGCCTGAAACCAGCACAGCCGCGCACGCTCCTCCTTCATATCATCCTGTTCAAAGCTTCACTCTTTGCCTTTTCCCATGAAGTTCTAGTTTCCTTTAAATCCTTTCTTACGGCCTCCTTCCAACCCATTCGGGTAGGACCTGCTTTTTGTTTGCCCCCGGGGATGGATGACCCAAACCCCCAATTTTTGTCAATCCTTCGTCCTTAAAGAGTGTCCTTGCCTTCTCAAAATCGTTTTCATTGTAGCAAAAGAAAGCGAGTTGAGAACCCGATTTTTCTTATTGTGTTTGACATAGTGTTGGTCAAAAGGGTATCTGAAACTATCCATAGAGAAATTGAGAAAAATTGAAAATTTTCAGTTTTCAAAAATTGAGAAAATCTGTCTCTGCCTTCTGAAGCGCCCGATGTTTCAGAACCATACTAGATCACTGTCATAGCCGTACCTTCCAATATTCTAATATTGGTTTGCTGACTTGTTTTCTGTTTCTTCCAAACTTCTTTCAACTGTGAAAAAACACACTGGGCCTTGGCTATTCTACTACATCTTCGTACAGTGTGACGGTTGTGTCGCCACTGTATATTTTAGGAATGTTAGTATGCATTATTAGGGTATGAAGGTCAAAATTTCACGATATGTTAAATGGGATGTTGAACTAACCAAAAGATGTTATGTGCACGTCGCCACTATTGCCACTATTACTTAAGTTACTACTGTTACTTCTACTGAAGCTAAGGGTATTAGGATGGAACTTTCAGGGAATATTTAGGGAATTTTAAAACTAAATCAAAACACACATTGCACCTCCAGGAATGTCGAAAGAAATACTGCTACTTAGAAATACTGAAATACTTTGTATTTCAGTATTACATCTTCTACTACATACTTCATACATCTTCACATTTTTCCAGTGTGTTTACTTTACATCTTCACTGCGTCCACCATCGTTACTGATAAACTAATTAGGTAAGTGAAAATTTATTATATCATGTTTTCATATATAGTAAGTAATTAGTGTATCCGGAATACGGGGAAAAAACTGTTGGCTTTATTTAATGTGCATCAGTTTTTGTTTAAGACAATTATCTATTCAAATCATTTTGAAACATCGACTATTTTCTTACTTGCAACTATTAATCTGCTAACCTACTAATCTACTAACTTCTAATCTACAATATTTTCAGGCTCTTTTAACTTTTGGGCTTCTTTTTCCTTGAAGAAATAAAGACTCCAGGATCAGGAATCTTCTGGCGTAAAAACTCTGCCCAGTTCCACGACTACATGTTGCCTCCTGTGTCAGAGGAATATACCAATTATCTTCTTCTACTAGACAGGAGACTGCACGTGGTCTTTTGAACTAGTGTCTTATATCATTCATATTCAATCACACGCCGTCTTTACGGATATTATGTATGTTGTTGGTGTGATAAGCGTCAGCTTATGGTAATAAAGCGATTATAATGGTTGGAACAGGAGCTGTAACCTACTATAGAACGAACAACGGCCCATAGTAAGCAAAAAGGAAAAAATAGCGTTTAAAAGAATTGGCTAGCGAGAAAAAACTGCATTTTGTAGCTGATTCAGAAATGGTAGTAACTTAACTAGATTAGTTTTAATAGCAAATGTTATTTTGAAGGCTATTCCTCATAAGACCAAGGTATTATCATTCAAATGCTTTTTATTCTTAAGTTTCCTATTCTGCTGTAACGGCATCAAAATTACCTTTTACAAAAATGAAACAAATTACCTAAGAAGTCTAGTCTATGCAAGTTACACTCCGCGGCCACACAAATCCACCTCAGAGATCACGAATAAGTGATGTTATTTGCAACAAAATAAAAATTGTGTTCAAGATATTATTTTCTTAAGGAAAATGACCATCCTTTCTATGGTATGAACACGGAGCGGCAAAAACGCTTGGGACTAGAAGCGTCAAAACTTTAAACCCATCCCTTTGCGTAGAACTTCATTCTGGAGAGTACTCAGGCCACTGAGCACCTAGGAATATTTAAAAATAGGTTAAAGAGGCATTTGTTAGTTAAGGGTCGATAGTGTTTCGTTTGTTGTTAGAATAAGGAGATGCGAGGTTTTTTTTTTCGCGTTCATGTTAATCATATGTTTGATATTTAGTCATATGTGACCACCCCTTGTAAATATTTTTTAAGTTTTGTGTGTGTGTGTATGTGGGGGGGGGGGTGCTATTAGCAATCTAGTTTGTGTTTGTTAGTAGATTAAATCAAATTGGAAGAAAATGTTATAATCACAAAAACAAGATCTTAGAGACCCCGAGGCCCCGTCCTCTTATTTGCAAATGATGTGTGTTACTTTTGATGATGGTAATGAAGGGGGCTTCGCTTTGTTATGCACTGATCTTTTAGTTCTCGCCTATAGGTCATTATCAAATTGTAAAACGTCGATATTTTTAAGGAAGGAAGTATAAGCAAACTAGCTATGGACCTAGGAGAGGTGAGAAAATGTTCGGTTAAAGGGGGACAATTTCGTATGTAAAAAAGTTGAAATTCTTTATCCAAGAGTTCAGTGGCACATCTAGTGGGAGGGCCCTGTTCTCCGTGGCTTGAGTGCAGTTTTCAGTTAAATTTGTTGGAATCCGTGTTGCAAATAAATAAATAAATAAAAAATAAAATAAAAAGTCTCTGAAATACGAGTTATTTGTAGAGAATTCATATCTACATCTTTAAAAAAAAGTTTGCCTTGCTAAAGTATTGACGATATTCAACATTAAAGGAAAGAGCGATATGGGCACGATCCATTATTGTCAATTTTTTTTCCCATAGAAATCAATTTCCACCGGGGCCCTATCAGTCAATTCAACAGGGACCCTAGCAACCAATCCTAATGGAGGTCCTAGCGAGCAATTCCACCGGGGCCCTAGTAAGTAATTCCATTGCCTAGCATCCCTAGCAGTCAATTCCAACGAAGTCCTACCGGGGCCCTAGCAACCAATTCCATTGGACATCATAGCATCCAGTTCCTCCGAGGCCCTAGAGGTCAATTCCACCGAGGCACCCTAGTAACCACTTTCACTGTCTTTTTTTGAAATGCAATCCCGTATCCATCGAAATGCAGGGTAATTTAATATATTTTTTTTCTTTTTTCTTTTCTTTTTCTTTCCTTTTTTATTTTCTTCGCCTTTTTCGTATTGATTTTATTTGTTTGTGTATTAGGGTTGTAAGCCCAAACGTGCTTTGCTTTGGACCATATCTCTCTCTCTCTCCCTCTCTCTATCTCTCTCTTTCTCTCTCTCTCTCTCTCTCTCTCTCTCTCTCTCTCTCTCTCTCTCTCTCTCTCTCTCTCTCTCTCTCTCACTGGGGCCCTATCAACCAATTCCGACGGGGATGGGGGGCACTAGTCAATTGGAGAACCACCGGTTGTAACTGGAGAAGACGCAATCTTGCGTGACTTGTTAGCGGTCATTGCCTATCAGTCGATTGGGGAATCCTTGCTTGTAACGAAGGAGGGTACACACATTGGATGCTACGTAATATTTTAAGAAACTTTTTTCTTCAGGATTTCATTTTCTTTCAAAGTTTTTTTTTCTTTAAGGGGTTTTTCCCCAAGATTTCATTTTCTTTAAGATTTTTCTCAAGGAACCTTTATATTCCAAAGATTTTGTCCGCTTTAGGAATTGAAAGAATTCCTCCCAGCGGAACTGTGTGCTAGACAGCTGGATCAAGAAAGCCTTCCTTATAATATGACTGGGGATTTTTTTTTCTAGTGGAAATGATTCGGTAAAGCTATAGATTAGTGTTTTTTATCCCTGGAATGATTGGAATACGGGGGAGAAAAGCGATTACTGGAAATTGGTTACTTTTGCCGTGTACCAGCTTGTTACCATGCTATTGATTTTCTAACGTGACCTAGACATTGCTTTGTAGGACACAGACTTTTTATTGTACATAAAAGGTTTATTAATATAAAAAACCATTATAAAATCACGAAATCACAGAAAAAAGCAGTAATATTATTATATATTATATAATATTATAATATTATTAGTTTCCTAACATAACCTAAACATTGCTTTATAAGACACAAACTTTTTATTCTACATAAAAGCTTTATAGTGAGCATCAAAAAGCAGATAAAACTCAACAAACGGTAAAACAAAATGTGAAAAAAGCTGACACAGGGTAAAATATAAGCAAAAAACGTTAATTCAAGAAAGGCAGGGACCTTAGCAACAAATTCCAATGGAAGTGGGTAGAGTTGTTATTAGAGGTAAATTCAAGCCATATTACAAGATATTTCTGAGAGGTTTTAATGAAAATGCCTCGCTTTTATCGCTCTATTAGACATGGCTGCATGCTACCTTGTATTAATTTAAATCTTGGTATTAGCAAAATATTTTGAAAGAGCCTGAAGTATTGTGCTTTATGCAGCAAACGCCTCACTAGTTACAGTAGTAATAATCAGAAAAAAAATGCCAACTTCACATTATGTTTTCTCCCTATTAAATGAAACACACAAACAAAGAAAAAAATAAACTTTTTTGCATTCGGTTCAAGATGGGTATTAAATAATAAAATTTCTACAACAAGGAGGGCAGCCAGGAACAAAGAGCGTTTCATCTCTAGCAAATGAAACACGTAAACGAAACAAAATGGACACTTTTTAGCATTTGGTTCAAGACAGGTCATAAATTTTAACATTCCTACTGCAAGGACGACAGGCAAAAAAAAGAATGTTTCCTCGCTAGCAAATGAAACGCGCTAACGAAGAAAAAGAGACTTTTTAGTATTCAGTTCAGGATGGGTCAAAAATATTTCCTACAACAAGGAGGGCAAGCAGGAGAAAAGAATATTTTATTGCTAGCAAATGAAACGTGCTAACGAAGAAAAAATACTTTTTTTGTATTCAGTTCAAGATAGCTGATAAATTTTAAAATTCTTACTACAAGGGGAGGAACCAGGAACAAAAAACCTTTCTTGCTAGCAAATGCGACAAAAACATACAAAAAACACTAAGTCAGACACACAAACACACAGTGTCAGAAACACAAAAATGCAAAGACAGACACAGAGACCTGCAACCAGACGCTCAGTCTCACAGGCACGATGGGAGAGAGACAAAAAACACGAACAAAACTCAAAGTTAAGCATACAAACACACAGAATACGACGCACGCATACACAAAGACAGACAGAGAAACGCACAAACAGACGCTTAGTCAGACCGGTAACGGAAGAGTGACAAAAAAAGCACAAAAAAACAAAGTTAGACAAGCAAACAGAGTAAGACACACAAAAACACAGAGACATGCAAAGAGACGCTCAGTCACACAGGCACGGTGGGAGAGAGGCAAAAAACCTACAAACAAAAACACAAAATCAGAAACACAACCACACACACAAAACCAGACACACAAAAACACAGACAGACAGAGATATGTAATAAGATGCTCAGTCACACAGGTACGGTGGGAGAGAGAGAGACAAAAAACACACACTGACCCAAAATCAGACGCAGAAACACAAAGAGCCCTGAAACGCAAAAACAAAATTAGAGACACAGAGGCATGAAAAGAGATGCTCAGTCACAGGGGAACGGTGGGAGAGAGACTAAACACATACACAAAAGCGCAAAGTCAGGCACACAGAAACACAACGACAAACACAGTGGCATGTTAAGAGATTCTCAGTCACAAAGGTACTGTGGGAGAGGGACAAAAACACGCACAAAAACACAAAGACAGACACAGCGACATGAAAATACTGCTCAGTCCCACATGCACGGTGGGAGAGAAACTTAACACACACACAAAACCACAAAGTCAGAAACACAAAGACAGACACAGAGACATGCAAACTGGTATTCAGTCACACAAACACGGTTGGAGATGTACAATAAACAGACACAAAAACTCCAAGTCAGACACACAAACACACAGAGTCAGACACAGAAAAACACAAAGAAAGACGCAGATACATGCAAACAAACGCGCCGTCACACTGTCATGGTGAGAGAGAGAGAAAAAACACATAAAGACACTATATCAGACACACAAACACACATAATCAAGCACACAAACACATGAAGACTGACACAGAGACAGACAAACCGCCACATAGACACAAACAAAGCGAGAAGGAGAAAAAAAAATGCAAAACACATAGAGTACAGAAAAGACAATACAAAAAGACAGACAAAGAAGCATGCAAACACACTTTTAGTCATACAGGCATCGTGGAAGAGAGAAAAAACACACAAAAACACAAATTTAGACAAGCAAACACAGAGTAAGACACAAAAACACAAAGAAAGGCACAGAGACATGCAAAGAGACAATCAGTCACACAGGCACAGTGGGAGAGAGACACACAAAAATACAAAATCAGAAACACAAACACACAGAGTTAGACCCACAAAAACACAGACAAACAGAGACATGTAATAAGATGTTCAGTCACACAGGTACGATGGGAGAGAGACAAAAAACACATACACACGCAAAAACACTTTGTCCAAAAGCACAAAAACAAAATGACAGACACAGAGGCATGACAAGAGACGCTCAATCACAGGGGCACGGTGGGAGAGAGACTAAAAACACACACAAAAGCACAAACTCAGACACACAAACACACAAAGACAGACACATGGAGAGGTAATCAGATTATCAGTCACACAGGTACGGTGGGAGAGGGACAAAAACACAAAGACAGACACAGCAACATGAAAAAGTCCTTAGTCACACGTGCACGATGGGAGATGGACTTAACACACACAAAGTCAGACACATAAAGACAGACACAGAGACATGCAAACAGATGGTAACTCACACAGGCACGGTTGGAACACACACAAAAACTCTAGACATACAAATACACAGAGTAAGACACAAAAAAACACAAAGAAAGAAGCACAGAAATGCAAACAGACGCGCTGTCACAAAGCATGGTGAGAGAGAGAGAGAGAGAGAGAGAGAGAGAGAGAGAGAGAGACAAAAAACACATAACAACACAAAGTAGGACTCACACAAACACACAGAATCTGGCACACAGACACATAAAGATTGACACAGAGACAGACAAACTGCAACAGAGACATACAGACAAAGAGAAAAGAGAAAAAAAACCACAAACACAGAGTCAAACACACAAAAATACAAATGCACATAGACAGGCAAACAGACACCCAGCACAGAGAGAATAAACACATTCAAACAGACAGAGTCAGACAAACAAACACATAGAGACAGATACAGAGACAAGCAAACAGACGCTTAGACAAACGGACATGATGAGAGAGAGACATAAAACACGCACAGCGTATTACACACAGACGGAGCGTCTAACACACGGAGACAGGTAGTGTGGTCTTTGTCGTTATTTAGGCAAGCTGACAGACAAACAGGCACTCAAACACAGAGTCACAGAGAGAGAGAAAAAACACATAAGCAAAGACACAGAGTCAGATGCACAAACTCACGCACACAGAAAAACAGAGACAGGCGCTCAGACATATAGGCACGGTAAAAGAGAGAAAAAACACAGACGCACAGAGTTAGACACAGTAACACAAAAATACACACATTTAACCACTAATAGTACCACCTCCAACAGCATGAGTACCTGTAACCAGCCTATAACTAACCCAGGTACAAGCAAACAATGTGTCACACCCCTAGATATCTGCAATCGACCTATCTCAACAGCTAGAAAAACAATGTGATTCATATGGGTATTTAATGCAAACTCGCACAGTTTTTCAAGAATTTACTCTTTTTCTTGCATGCTAGTAGGTTAGGTTAGCCTAACCTGCTCAAGGTAGGTTGGGGTTTGTTTGTGTGACTGACTCCCTCTCTCTCTCTCTCTCTCTCTCTCTCTCTCTCTCTCTCTCTCTCTCTCTCTCTCTTTATCTCTCTCTGTGTATGTTTGAGTGTCTCTCACCGTATCTGTCTTCTTGTGTTTATATGTCGGACTATGTGTATGTTTTTGTGTATTTTTTGTCTCTCTCTCGGCATGCCTGAGTGCTTTAGTGTCTGTTTGCACCTCTCTGTGTCTGTCTTTGTGTTTGTGTGTTTGCATGTGTTTTTTTCTCTCTCTGTTTCCCCTCGCTATCTCTCTCTTTCCCTCTGTACTTGTGTGTCTGGGTCTTTTTGCTTGTCTCTGTGTATTTGTGTTTTTTTGTGTCTGACTCTGTGTGTTTGTATCTGTTTATGCCTCTCTCTCTGTCTGTGTGGCTGTTTGTCTCTCTTTGTGTGTTTGTGTGCCTGAATCTGTTTGTTTGTGCGTGTGCGTTTTTTGTCTTTCTCCCACTGTGCCTTTGTGACTGATCGTCTGCTTGCAAGTCTCTGTGTCTGTCATTATATTTGTGTGACTCTGTTTGTTTGCGTTATTGTATGTCTGTGTGTTTTTAGTCTCTTTTCAACCATGCCTGTGTGACTAATCGTTTGTTTGCGTGTCTCTGTTTCTGTCTTTGTGGTTTTGTGTGTCAGACTGTGTGTTTTTGTGTCTGACTTTATGTTCTGTGTGGGTATTTTGTCTTTCTTCTCACAGTGCCTGTGCGAATTAGCGCTTTTTTGCATGGCTGTTTCTGTCTATGTGTTTTTATGTGTCTGATTTTGTTTTTGTGTGTCTGAATTTATGTTTTGTGGGTGTTTTTTGTCTCTCTCCCACCGTGCCTTTGTGATTGAGTATCTTTTTGCATGTCATCTGTTTTGTATGTGTTTCTGTCTTTTTATTTTTGTTTGTTTGACTCTTTGTGTTTGTGTGTCTGACTCTATGTTTTTGTGTGTGTTTTTGTCTTTCTCCTACCGTGCCTATGTGACTGGGCGTCTGTTTACATAACTCTGTGTCTGTCTTTGTGTTTCCTTGTGACTGACTGTGTGTTTGTGTGTATGAATATTAGTCATAACTATTATTGAAATGTCAAGTTTACGTCATCAATTCGATCCTAAAATGACACAGCGTTGGCGGGACCAAGAACACAAGGGACAATGAGAATCTATGTATAGAAACACCCCGCATGCCATGCTGGGGCCCGCTGAGCCCGGTGGCAAAGCCCCCAGGACCCAGCACTGTTTGGGGTTAGAACACAAAGGACAATGAGAATCCATAAATAGAAGCCTGCCGCGTGCCATGCTGGGGCCCAGCGGCGAAGCCGCCAGGACCCAGCTAGTTATTAATATTGTAAGTAATTGAAGTAAATTTTGTAAATTCTACTGCATGAAGCTTGATGCTTAATGCTCATTTAAAATGTGATCTTGTTAATACAAAGAATTAAGTTAATTCACTTTAGCCTGCAAGTGCGTCTAATAGAGCAATTAAAATGAGGGATTTTCATTTAAAACCTCTCAGATACCTCTCTGTATATAGCTTAAATTTACTTCTAATAACAACCCTTCTCCATCCTATGGAATTGGTTGCGGGGGTCCCCACATTTCATTTAATTCACATCTTTTACTTATATCAGCCTATCTTTTTCACATTCTGTTTTTCCGTTTGTTGAGCTTTATCTGATTTTTGATGTTTAATATAAAACTTTTTTTTGTTCAATAAAAAATTTGTGTCTTATAAAGCAATGTTTAGGTCATGTTAGGAAACTAATAATATTATAACAAGCAGGTGCATGTCAAATTTATGCCAATTTCTAGTGATTGATTCCCCCTTCCTCCCTGCTTGTCAATTATTCCAGACACAGGAAACCGCGTGATCCATAGTTTTCTCGAATCATCTCCACTAGAATGCTTTCCCCGAATCATGATATTAGAAGGGTTTTCTTGACCCAGCTGTCTAGCGTATAGTTTCATTGGAGGTGTGGAAATTTCTTTCGATTTCTAAAGTTGACAAAAATCTTTGGATTATAATGGTTCCCTGAGGAAAATAACCACGACGAAGAAAAAAAATCCTGAAGGAAATGATATCTCGACGAAAAGAAAAACGCCTTGAAGAAAAAACGCCTTGAAAGACAAATAAATACTGAAGAAAAAATCTTTAATATATAACATCCCACTTGTGTACCCTCCTCAGTTACATTTGGAAATTAACCGATTGACTGCCGGGCCCTGACCTCTAATACGTCACGTGAGATTGCTTCAACCCCAGTTGCAACCGGGGGTTCCCAATTGACTATCCCCCCCATGGAAATTGGTTGCTAGGGCCCCGTTGAAATTAGTTGCTAAGGGGCTTTGTTGGAATAGGTTTCCTAGGGGACAGGTAGAATTGGATGCTATGGGGCCTGGCAAGATTTATTGACATGACCTCTATAGAATTGACTAATAGGGCCCCTGTTGGAACTGGTTGCTAGGGACCCGATGGAATTGCTCGATAGGGCCCCCATTGGAATTGGCTGCTAGGGTCCCGGTGGAATTTACTGCTTGGGCCCTGGTGGAAGGGCTGCTAGGGGTATGGTGGTAGTGCTCGTTAGGGCCACCATTGGAATTGGCTGCTAGGGCCCTGATGGAATTGACCTCTGGGCCCTTGGAATAGTTTGGTAGGGCCTTAGTGGAATCGCTCGCTAAGGAACCCATTGGAATTGGTTGCGAGGGTCCCGGTGGAATGGGATGCAAGAGGCCCCGTTGGATTTGCTTGCTCTGGCCGGTGTCTTGAAAGCTCCCCAATAGCGGGTCCTGAAGGTTTTTCCTGGTCCTCATAGGTTTTTTAAACATAACAACCAAAGAAATCTTGAAGAAAATATTCCCTATTATGTAGCAAGCACCTGCATTTTTAACATCTGTGTCATGAGGTAATCGCCATTAAACATCTTCGTGATCTTAAACCATTAAGGAAGAAAAGAGTAGCGGCTATGAGTGTCGTAAAAACTGGAACCCCGTCACTACTTGGAATTTCTGTTGGTTTTGAGTTTTATTTATCTATTGATGGTGATTTTTGGTAGTCTTACGCTTCAAAGGAAGGACCGTATCCATGATTTTTTTCGTGTTTTTTCTTGGGGGGGGGTATTCAAGGATTTATTCGCGGGAGTTGGGTACAAGAAAACTTTAAAAATGCATAAACAAATTTATATTCATTTTTGTCACGTTTTTACGAGTCGGAGTAACATTTCGGGGTGGGGCGTAACACCCCTTGGATACGGCCTTGCTTGGATGGTTATTTTACTTTATTTCTACTCATTTCAAGCTTAGTTAAGCTCTTTACTTTTCTTTAAGAAACTTTATTTGTTGAAAAGGTTTTAAAATCAATGCTAAAATAGTAAGTAACAAATAATGGTTCTGAGACTGTCTAAAGCAGTGGTTCTCAACCGGGGTCCACATGGACCCCTAGGGGTCCATGTAACATTTCCAGGGGTCCACAGGCAAAACACAACAAATTGGGGGTCCACAATGATATTTTGGGGGTCCATGAAGAAAACCAACTCAGAACTCTCTTTGGTTTTGAAAATTTAATTTCTACTGTAATTTACTGTTCACTTTAAATTGTGCTCACTGCCTGATACACCGTCAACACTTAGTTGCAAAGAAAATGAGTGCAAGTCTGCATGATGCCCTTACTCTTGTATTAAAAGTAGTTAACCATATCAAATCAAATTCTCTCCGAGACCACCTTTTTCGTGAATTCTGTAAGCAAAATTGAGAAAACATTTGGCGGATTGTATCAAACAGTTCGTGGTAACGAACTGTAGTAAGGAGCGACCCGGCTCAATAGTAACCAAAACTCTAAAAAAATTGAATTTTGATACCAATAGCTACATCAAAAGAATCGCATTTTAATTCAGATTTTTTAAATATAAGTTTCATCAAGTTTAGTCCTACCCATCAAAAGTTACAGGCCTGAGAAAATTTGCGTTATTTTAGAAAATAGGCAGAAACACCCCCTAAAAGTCATAGAATGTCTTCACGAAAACCACACCATCAGATTGAGCGCATCAGAGAACCCTACTGTAGAAGTTTCAAGCTCCTATCTACAAAAATGTAGAATTTTGTATTTTTTTGCCAGAAGGCAGATCACGGATGCGTGTTTATTTGTTTGTTTGTTTTTTGTTTTTCTTTTTCCCAGGGGTAATCGTATCGACCCAGTTGTCCTAGAATGTTGCGAGAGGGCTCATTCTAACGAAAATGAAAAGTTCTGGTGCCCTTTTTAAGTGACCGAAAAATTGGAGGGCACCTAGGCCCCCTCCCACGCTGATTATTTTCCCAAAGTCAACGGATCAAAATTCTTAGATAGCAATTTTATTCAGCGTAGTCGAAAAACCTTATAACTATGTCTTTAGCGACGACTTACTCCCCCACAGTCTCCGTGGGAGGGGCTACAAGTTACAAAATTTGACCAGGGCTAACATATAGTAATGGTTATTGGAAAGTGTACAGGCGTTTTCAGGAGGATTTTTTGGTTGGGGGGAGGGGTTGTGAAGAGGGGGATATCCTGGGGGAGCTTTCCATCGAGGAATTTGTCATGGGGGAAGAAAATTTCCACGAAGAGAGTGCAGGATTTACTAGCCTTATTTAAAAAAAAGAACAATGAAAAAATAAATATGAAAAAAAATTTTCAGCTGGAAGTAAGGAGCAGCATTAAAACTTAAAACGAACAGAAATTATTACCCATATGAGGGGCTCACCTCCTCCTAATACCTCGCTCTTTACGCTAAAGTATTTTTTTGTAATTTCAACCATTTATTCTACGGCTTTTGTGATTCAGAGGTCATTCTTAATGAATTGGGACAAAATTTAAGCTTTAGTGTAAAGAGCGAGGTACTGACGAGGGGGCAAACCCCCTTATATATGTAATGAAAACATGAGAATACAAAAGTTCTTTACGTAAGCTAATTTATAAGTTACGTATATCTTTTACTAATACAAAGATTCGTAAAAAATGTAAAAGTTCTAGTTGCCTTTTTAATTAACCAAAAAATCGGAGGGTAACTAGGCTTCCTCCCCCGTTCTTTTTTTCTAAAAAATCATTCGATGAAAATTATGAGAAAGTCATTTAGCAAAAAAAAATATGCAATTTTCGTTTTAATTTTTCCTCTGCGGAGAGCCAAAATCAGAATATACATTGATTCAAAAACGTTGAAAAATTAAATAAAAAAACAAGTTTTCTGTTCGGTTTAAGTTTTAATGTCGCTCCTTACTTTCAGTTAATAAAAACTTGTTTTTATTTATATATTTAATTACATACAGATGTGAGATGGCTCTCAAAGGGGAATTGTCTTAAGCGTTTCATTGCACTTTGGGATTCTATTGTTTCCTTTTTTGCTGACACAAAACTTGGAGCAAAACTGCTTTCAAATAAATGTGATGTGTTTTACTTATTAGATATATTTGAAAAATGTAATTCACTTAATAAACAGCTCCAAGAAAACAATTCTGATCTGATATCTAGTAAAAGTGCTATTGCTGCTTTTCTAAGGAAACTACAGCTGTATAAGAATAATATCAGACTTAGTGCATTTGAACAGTTTCCTTGTTTGACCTGTATTAACAGTGATTTGCAAGGTGAAGATCTTGCATTATATGGTGAATATTTGGAAAATATACATGAAGATATGCAAACTCGGGTTGGCGACCTTCTCGGGATGGATATACCGATTTGGGTTTCAATTCCTTTCGAAGTTAATGTTGCCGCAATAGACATATCTTTGCGAGAGCTCCTCAACGAAATACAAAGTGATGAAATAATGCATGCAAAATTCAAAGATCACCAAGTACAATATATGGAAAACAAATGATGTTGCTACAAAGTACCCTTTGCTCTGACATAAACTACGTTATTGCTTTTCCTACATCTTATCTTGTTGAAGCGGGATTTAGTCGTCTTTCTTCAATGCTATCAAAAGATCGCAATAGACTTGATATTATAAAAAGGGGTGATCTTCGACTACCATTAACATCAATAGAACCTAATATAAATAAACTCGCCGAGAAGAATCAACCACAAGGATTTCATTGAATAAACATGCCTTTTCCTTTTTTTCTAATCACACACTGAATTTCAACTCCTTTTTTATCCAGTTTACATAATGTTGGAGTGAATTAAACTGCCTGAGGAGCTCTACTCTCCGTGAGCTTGTGTTGCTTGCCCATGGAAGAAACATTGTAATGTTGTAGTTATTGTCACAATAATAGTAATAACAAAAATATTAATAATACTTATTATTATTATTATTATTATTATAGTAGAATATTTTATTTGTACTAAACTAGTTTTCATTTAAAAATAAAGCTTAATCGTATACTATTTCTTTGATAATTAAAATCCTAAAATTTATATTAGTGAAGAATAGAAAACTGTTCTTATGTCCAATAGCCATGAAGGGGTCCACCAAGAAAAAAAAAAGGAAAAGGGGTCCATGGGTAAATAAGGTTGAGAACCACTGGTCTAAAGCTTAACTGCCTCAAGCATAATGACGGATTCATACTGCCGTAAGTAGCGCAAGTTATAAGATTTTACCGGGGTCTCCTCACGCTGAAATAGTTTCGTTAACGTTGGAACATAAGTACTATTTTATTGGTCAAATTAACGTTTAAGATTAAGCTAAGATTTTAAATTGTTATTTAAGAAAGTTAATGAAAAATGTCTGCTAGATAATGATAAATGCATATTGCCTATTTCCCCCCTACATTTTTGTCTGTCGGTGCCCCTTTTTACAACCTTAGTCTGTAATATTGACTGAATTGACACAGCTTTCCCCTCCAACAGTTGACAAAATCCAAATTACCTGGTAATTTGACAATTTCTTGGAGCCTTATATCTTAACACACTCCTTATACATCTTAAGATGCATGCTGGTGAAAAGATGCAAGAAATATGTAAGCAAAATTAGGGGTGGATCTAGAGCAAACTCTGGGGGGGGGGCAATGTGACTAAGGTGCCAATTATTGACCAAATTGTCAAATCTGCTATGAAGCGACAAGTGACTGAAGCGATCGAATGCATAAAAAAAATGAATGGCAGAATATTAGCTAGGATGAATTACCGTAACGGGTCGATTATTTTAATTGAATATTGCTTTCAAGGCTGTATCCAGAGGAGGGGTTACGAGGTTTACCCCCCCCCCCCTTCCCCGAAATTTTGCCAATTTTTGCCCCCCTTCCCCAAAAATTTAAATAAACATTTTGATGCGTTTTCAAGTTTTTATTGTAACCCCTCAGAACAAAAATTTTCACTGTGTCTTTGATTTTTCTTCAAAACATCTTCTAAGGTTTTGGTTGCGATTTGAATGCTAAATGTACAAAAAAAGTAAGCTCAAAACCCATAATTCCCAACTAAATGTCGGTGAAAATTTTTTGACAACAATTACCCCCCTCCTTGGAAAATTCTTGACAACATTAAGGATACCTCTCTACCTTGCGTGCTGGCAAGCATATGAGAGCAATGCTTTCTTAAAAAAGATTAAATAAAAAAAGAAGTTTTTTTTAACTGAAAGTAAGGAGCGACATTAAAACTTAAAACGAACAGAAATTACTTCGTATATGAAAGGGACTGTTCCCTCATCAACGCCCCGCTCTTTGCGATAAAGTTTTTTACAGTTTTAAAAAGAAGAGTTGAGAGAAAGAGTCAAACTTTTACTGTTTTTACTGTTTTACACGTTTTTTTTACTGTTTTTAAAAGAAGAGTTGAGAGAGAGTCAAACTTTAGCGTAAAGAGCGGGGCGTTGATGAGGAAAAAGTCCCTTTCATATACGAAGTAATTTCTGTTCGCTTTAAGTTTTAATGTCGCTCCTTACATTCAGTTAAAAAAAAAAACTTTTTTTTTATTTAATTTCTGAACGTTTTTGAATCAATGCATGTTTTGATTTTGGCTCTCCGCAGAGGAATAATTAAACCTAAGTGGATTTTTTTTGGCTAAATGGCTTTCTCGTAGTTTTGATCGAATGATTTTGAGAAAAAAGGAGCGTAGTAAAGTGTTACGAGAGTAACACTTTGGTTTTGTTTCCTCGTTTCTATTAAACGCTTAAATTGTTAATCTGTAAGGATCTTAAAATAAATACTAGGTACACCAGCTCGCAAAGTTGCAAACCCCTCATTGCAGCTAGTAATAGTTGCCAGCCCCTCACCGTTGAAGATGATTGTAGCCTAACAGCCGATTATTATTTACAAGTCCCCAACATGTCTTACCGCTGGGACCAAATTGGTTTTACCATCACAACACCGGAAACAAATAATAGTTACACCAACTAGCAAAAGTTGTGAACCCCTCAGTGCCGAAGATGATTATGAGCTAACAGACCTACTTTTGGCTTCAGTGTATACCTTACTGCTGAAAAGTTGTCAACCCCTTTAAACTTGAAAACTGAAAACCACCTGCTAACCTAATTTCCTACCTTCTAAACGTAATTTCCTACCTTCATTCTAACGGAAATTAAAAGTTCTAGTGCTTTTTTTAAGTGAACAAAAAAATTGGAGGACACCTAGACCCCCTCCCACGCTCATTTTTTCCCAAAAGTCACGGGATCAAAATTCTGAGATACCCATTTTATTCACTATAGTCAAAAAACCTAATAACTATGTCTTTGGGGACGACTTACTCCCCCGCAGTCCCCTGGGAGGGGCTGCAAGTTATAAACTTTGACCTGTGTTTACATATAGTAATGGTTACTGGGAAGTGTAAAGACGTTTTCAGGGGGATTTTACTGGTTGGGGGGAGAGTTGAGGGGAGGGGTTACGTGGGAGGATCTTTCCATGGAACAGCTTCTCATTGGGGAAGAGACTTTCAATAGCGGGGGCGCAGGATTTTCTAGCATTATCTAAAAAAAAAATGAAAAAATAAATATGAAAAGTTTTTTTCTACTGAAATTGAGGAGCAGCATTAAAACTGAAAACGAACAGACATTATAACGTATCTGAGGGGTTTACCTCCTCGTAATACCTCGCTCTTAACGCTAAAGTATTTTTAGTAATTACAACTACTTATTCTACGGCCTTTATGATCAGGGGTCGTTCTTAAGGAATTAAGACTAAATTTAAGCTTTAGTGTAAAGAACGAGGTATCGACGAGGGGCGAGCCACCTCATATACGCAATAAAAACATACGAATACAGAAGTTCGCTACGTAAGTTAATTCGTAAGTTACGTATATTTTTTACTTATGAAAACGCTCGTAAAAAATTTAAAGTTAATGCCTTTTTAAGTAATAAAAAAACTGGAAGGCAACTAGGCCTCTCCCCTCGCTCCTTTTTTCTCAAAATCTTCCGATTAAATCTATGAAAAAGCCATGTGGCCAAAAAACATTAATATGCTAATTTTGTTTTAGTTATTTATGTGCGGAGAGCCAAGATCAAAACATGCATTAATTCAAAAACGTCCAGAAATTAAACAAAAAAAAGTTTTTTTTTAAATGAAAGTAAGGAGCGACATTAAAACTTAAAACGAACAGAAATTACAACGTATATGAAAGGAACTTTTCCCCCTCAACGCCCCACTCTTTACGCTAAAGTTTTTTACTGTTTTAAAAAGTAGAGTTAAGAGAAAGAGTCAAACTTTAGCGTAAAGAGCGGGGACTTGAGGAGGAAAAGCCTCTTTCATATACGGAGTAATTTCTGTCCGTTTTAAGTTTTAATGTCGCTCCTTACTTTCATTTAAAAAACTTTTTTTTGTTTAATTTTCATTAAGATCCATTGAATTTTAGGGGAGTTATCCCCCTTTTTGAAAATCAGGGAAATTTTCTCCGTCACGCATCTTTTGATGGGTCACATTAAACTGGAGGAATTTCATACATTTTAAATAAGCATCAAAATTGGATTCGTTTCTCATTTTCATTATTATCAAGAATCTCTTTCTGTCAGTTTTGGCTACTTATGAAGTTTTCGGCTATGTCTTATTTTATGGGGAAAAACAAAATGTTTGGCAGCAATTTTGAAATTTTCAAGGAAAAAATCGCTCAATTTTTGTTCGAGTACGGTCCTAACAATACCTCATGGTTATTGCTTACGAAGTTTACGAAATTTGTTGCAAACATCAAAAAAATTATTACACTTGTTCTCGACATCTTTCTTCCTTGCGACAGTAGGGATCGAACCCGAGCATTCTCACTCGAACGGTACAGTCGTATCCACTATGCTGTCACAAGGTAATCATATATATGATTTATTGACAAAGTGACTTGTTTAATAAATTATAACAGCTGATATCAGTGGAAGGCATATTTTACAATCAAGATTATAAGTTTATCCTCAGGTTTTTACCAAATTAAACAACGTTGTAGCATAGAATTCACGAAATTAAGGACAATTGGGAAAATCCCCATAAATCTTATTAGCCTTTATTATTACCTTAAGCCTTTATGGAATGTCCTTTGATAAAGGGTTTTCTGGGAGTCACCGTTTACCTACCCATTCCGTTGAAAATACCCCATGGAAGATACACCTCCACGGAAAATTCCTCCAGATAATTCCGATGATGGATTTTGATAGGGTTTTCGGATACACAGAATCCGATGATGAGCTTTGGATCCCATCATCAGATTCATCATAAGATCATATCAGATCACATCATATCATAAGATCCATGTCATTAATTTTAATTATGATCTTAATGATCATAATGATGTCATTAACACCCCTTGACTTTTAGGAAGTGTTTCCCCCTTATTTGAGAATCGGGGAAATTTTCTCTGGCGCGTAACTTTGATGGATAACATTAAGCCTAATGAATCCTGTATGTTTGTAATCAGCATAATAAGTCGATTCTTTGATATATCTTTTGATATCAAAATTTTGTTTTTTAGATTTTCTGTTACAATTAAGCCGTGTCGCTCTTACTTACAGTTCATTACCGGGAACCTTCTGATAGCATGATTATGGTAAGATCGAGGCAAATAAAGTAGGTATTTATGTCCCGACAGTATATCACTCGCATTGATTTCAGTTGTTTCTTCATATGATTAGCTTTATTTCATGGGTCCTAGTCCCCCTTGGCATCCTTTCCCAATCTCTCTCCCGGATAGCCACCTTACGTGATAAGTTGATAAGTTGGGACACTTTAATTATATTGTCATTAAAAATTTGGCAATTATATTGTCCGGGCGATCCATGCCAGTAATAACAATTGTTACTGTTTGATAAAAGAATAATTTGGCTAATCTAGAGTTAAATCCTTCTAACTCGTAAATACTTAAAAATTGTATTCAATGTTTAGAGAAAGGCGCGCAATGAGGACTTTCGCTCAGAGGAGGGGCAAAATCAGGAAAACAGAAGGAACTTGTATGTTAGTATTACAGGGGGGAGGGTAGGTCTGAAGTCAATTTGTTTTCTTCTGAATTAGAAAACACTATATCATCCTAGGAAAAGAACAAATTCAAGAGTTTTGGCTCAAGGTGGGGGGGGGGGTACAAAAATTTTTAAAAAATACACCAAAACTTTCCTTATATGCATTGTTTTTTTTTACGGGTCAGACAAAAAAGAATAAGGGGTGGGATGTAAAACTCGGTAGCCCCATCCCCCGGGATACGGCCTTGCCTAGGAATACTGTTGGACCATAGATTAAGGGAGATCAAACCACTTCATTTGAATAATATATTAGAAAATTAAAGTTGAAACTCTCTTTGGACAGTATATTGAAAAACAATAAAGGTTAAATTTTATCGTAAAGAAATCATCGGCAATAATATTGTATTTGCAGGGCTTTAAATCTTTATTAAATAAAAAAAACAAGTTTTTTAACTGAAAGTAAGGAGCGACATTAAAACTTATTAAATAAGAAAAAAAAGTTTTTTCAACTGAAAGTAAGGAGCGCCATTAAAACTTAAAACGGACAGAAATTACTCCATGTATGAAAGGGGCTGTTCCTTCTTAACGCCCCGCTCTTTACGCTAAAGTTTGACTCTTTCTCTCAATTCTAATTTATTAAACAGTAAAAACCTTTAGCGTAGAGAGCGGGGCGTTGAGAAGGGAACAGCCCCTTTCATACACGGAGTAATTTCTATCCGTTTTAAGTTTTAATGTCACTCCTTACTTTCAGTTAAAAAAACTATTTTTTTTATTTAATCCCATATAAGGATAAAACCTTTGCTAAAGCTCTTCTATCAACAGAATCGAACGCTTGCTCATAATCTATAAAACTGTGGACCAAAGGTTTTTGGCAATTAATGCACTTCTCAATTATCAAACAGTTCGTGGTACAAAACTGTAGTAAGGAGCGACCCGGCTCAATAGTAACCAAAACTCAAAAAAATGGGATTTTGATACCTATAGCTACATCAAAAGAATCGCATATTAATGTTGATTTTAAATGTATAAGTTTCATTAAGTTTAGTCTTACCCATCAAAAGTGACGAGCCTGAGAAAATTTGCCTTATTTTAGAAAATAGGATGAAACACCCTCTAAAAGTCATAGAATCTTAGCAAAAATCACACCATCAGATTCAGCGTATCAGAGAACCATATTGTAGAAGTTTCAAGCTCCTAACTACAAAAATGTGGAATTTTGTATTTTTTTGCCAGAAGGCAGATCACGGATGCGTGTTTATTTTATTTTATTTTATTCCCAGGGGTGATCATATCGACCCAGTGGTCCTAAAATCTTGCAAGAGGGCTCATTCTAACGGAAATGGAAAGTTCTAGTGCCCTTTTAAGTGACCAAAAAAATTGGAGGGCACCTAGGCCCCCTCCCACGCTAATTATTTTTCCAACATCACCGGATCAAAATTTTGGGATAGGTATTTAATTCAGCATAGTCGAAAAACCTTATAACTATGTCTTTGGGGACGACTTACTCCCCCACAGTCCCCGTGGGAGGGTCTACAAGTTACAAACTTTGACCAGTGCTTACATACAGTAATGATGACTGGGAAGTGTACAGTCGGTTTCAGGGGAATTTAGTGGTTGGTGGAGGGGTTGAGAAGAGGGGGATATGGTGGGGGAACTTTCCATGGAGGAATCTGTCATGGGGGAATAAAAGTTTCGTGAAGGGAGCGTAAGATTTTCTAGTATTATTTAAAAAAAACAGTGAAAAAATAAATTAGAAAAGTTTTTTCAACTGAAAGTAAGGAGCAGCGTTAAAACTTAAAACGAACAGAAATTAGTACGCATATGAGGGGCTCACCTTCTCCTAATACCTCGCTCTGTACGCTAAAGTATTTTTAGTAATTTCAACTATTTATTCTACGGCCTTTGTGATTCTGGGAATTGGGACAATTCATTCTTAAAGAATTGGGACAAAATTTTAGCTATAGCGTAAAGAGCGAGGTATTAACGAGAGGACAAAGCCTTTCATATACCTAACAAAAATATAAGAGTATAGAAGTTCTTTACGTAAGTTAATTCTTAAGTTGTGTCTAAGTAAAGGGACTGCTTCCGCATCAACGCCCCGCTCTTTACGCTTAAGTTTGACTCTTTCTCTCAACTCTTCTTTTTAAAACTGTAAAAAACTTTAGCGTAAAGAGCGGGAGTAAAACAGTTGAAATAGGGATAAAACCTTTTTATTGACAATGAACAGATGTAAAATTATTTAACTGGATATTTCGAACACATATACAGTGTTCATTATCAGCAGTAAAACTAAAAGACATGTATAAAAATAAACTAAATTTATACCCAATAAACTAATTACATATAGTTTATTGCTCTTATTTTTTTCAATGCAACAGCGGAGGCAAATCTCTTTGACCTTTTCGGTTCCGGTTCACTAGAATTATCTGACATATTATGTGGACAGAGGTCATAGCTCTTAGGTGAGGTGATATTTACTTTATTTGACCCCAGTAAATTATCATAAATTGAGTTCAATCCAAATTCACCTGTATCTCTGTTTATGGAATTATTCTTGAATAATTTTTTTTTTAATTTCGATTGTTTCCCTGAAAATTTGCTTTAAACCTTGGTCCGTAGAAATCAAAGAAACATTTTCAAACAAAATAAAATTATTTGGAAAATTAAAGATATGTTCCGAGAGGGCCAACGTGAAATCTTCAGGTTTAGTATTTTGCTTTAAAGACGTAAAGAGCGGGGCGTTGATGAGGAAGCAGCCCCTTTCATATACGAAGTAATTTCTGTTCGTTTTAAGTTTTAATGTCGCTCCTTACTTTCAGTTAAAAAAAACTTATTTTTTTATTTAATCTGAACGCTTTTGAATCAATGCATTGTTTGATTTTGGCTCTCTGCAGACGAATAATTAAAACGAAATTTGCATATTTATTTTTTTGGCTAAATGGCTTTCTCATGGTTCTGATCGAATGGTTTTGAGAAAAAAGGAGCGGGGGAGGAAGCCTAGTTGCCCTGCGATTTTTTGGTTAATTAAAAAGGCAACTAGAACTTTTAATTTTCTCGATATTTTTTTATTCGTAAAATATATACGTAACTTGTAAATTAGCTTACGTAATGGACTTTTGTATCCTCGTGTTTTTATTACATATATGAGGGGGTTCATCCCATAGTCAGTACCTCGTTCTTTATACTAAAGCTTAAATTTTGTCCCAATTCATTAAGAATGACCCCTGAATCACAAAAGCCGTAAAATAAATAGTTGAAATTACTAAAAATACTTTAGCGTAAAGAGCAAGGTATTAGGAAGAGGTGAGCCCCTCATATGCGTAATAATTTCTGTTCGTTTTAAGTTTTAATGGTGCTCCTTACTTCCAGTTGAAATTGAAAAAAACTTTTTTCATATTTATTTTTCCGTTGTTTTTTTTTAAATAATGCTAGAAAATCCTACGCTCCCTTCCTAGAAATTTTCTTCCCACATGACAAATTCCTCGATGGAAAGTTCCCCCAACATATCCCCCTCTTCTCAACCCCTTCCCCAACCAAACAATCTCCCTGGAAATGTCTGTACACTTCCCAATAACCATTACTATATGTAAGCACTGGTCAAAGTTTGTAACTTGTAGCCCCTCCCACGGGGACTGTGGGGGAGTAAGTCGTCCCCAAAGACATAGTTATAAGGTTTTTCGACTACGCTGAATAAAATGGCTATCTCAGAATTTTGATCCGTTGACTTTGGGAAAATAATTAGCGTGGAGGGGGCCTAGGTACCCTCCAATTTTTTTGGTCGCTTAAAAAGGGCACTAGAACATTTCATTTCCGTTAGAATGAGCCCTCTCGCACCATTCTAGGACCACTGGGTCGATACGATCACCCCTGTAAAAAGAAAAAAAAACAACAAATAAACACGCATCGTGATCTGCCTTCTGACAAAAAATACAAAATTCCATATTTTTGTAGATAGTAGCTTGAAACTTCTACAACAGGGTTCTCTGATACGCTAAATCTTATGATGTACAGTTCGTTACGACGAACTGTTTGACATCCTAGTATTTGATCAGGTTGGGGCTTCTGTGTGGTTTGGATTAAATGATGGATAGATGCCGTCCTTTGCTACCTGTTCAGACAAATTCCTCCCTTGTCAATTTTCTATGCACTCACAATCACTAGCTTGCAAGCTCTTAACATACCCTTTGAGGTTTTCAAATTGTATTTCAGGATTCTCTTTTTCCTAAATGGGCCAAGGTCAGCCTCCTTGAATTTTCAACAATCCTTATAAGTGAAGCTATGTAGACCTTCTTTTGTTCCCAGGACGTTTTCGTCCAAAAGCTACCAAACAAGCTCTGCCTCTCACTTTCAGCAATAGTTGTTTATTTTCCGTAACTGGTCGTAAACTCTGACCTTCTTTATCACACTGGATTTACGTTACAATATTTGCATTGAGAGCCAGCTTTTCGGTCAGAATTTGAATCTTTAGTAGCTTTCTACTCACTATCTCCCTGTTCTTTACTTTTTTTTCCTTTGTATTCTTTTCCTTGGAATCTGGCAAAATAATATTTCAATTGGTTTCCCTTTTCTTTGATCTGCATTTGTTCATTTTTTTTTCTAGATGATTTTGTACCCTTTATCACTGAGCTGTCTATATAAGCGTCCAAATTTTTTTTTAGAAAATCTCCTAGATTTATGCCGTGGACTGATAGGTTCCCTCTTTTGTTGGCAGGTATATTTGGTGAAAAAAAAGGAACACTTATATCCACCGATTCAGCCTGAAGACTTTCTCCAGAAACATTTTCGTTTTGATCCATTTGCTATCCCTGTTTGTTCTTTCAGTTCGCATCGGTATATAAAATGGACTGATCCATTAAAAGCTTCATTTGTTTCCTTTGGAAGCCAAAGATTAACACTGACTCCTGTAAGTGAATCAGTGTATAATCTGATCAAACAGTTCGTGGTAACGAACTGTAGTAAGGAGCGATCCGGCTCAATAGTAACCAAAACTCTAAAAAATTGAATTTTGATATAAATAGCTACATCAAAAGAATCGCATTTTAATGCTGATTTTAAATATATAAGTTTCATCAAGTTTAGTCTTAGCCATCAAAAGTTACGAGCCTGAGAAAATTTGCCTTATTTAGGAAAAAAGGGGGAAACACCCCCTAAAAGTCGTAGGATCTTAACGAAAATGACACCATCAGATTCAGCGTATCAGAGAATCCTACTGTAGAAGTTTCAAGCTCCTATCTATTGTGGAATTTTGTATTTTTTGCCAGAAGACAAATCACGGGTGCGTGTTTATTTGTTTGTTTTTTTGTTGTTTTTTTTTTTCCCAGGGGTCATCGTATCGACCAAGTGGTCCTAGAATGTCGAAAGAGGACTCATTCTAACGGAAATGAAAAGTTCTCGTGCCCTTTTTAAGTGACCAAAAAAATTGGAGGGCATCTAGGCCCCCTCCCACGCTCATTTTTTTCCCAAAGTCAACGGATCAAAATTTTGAGATAGCCATTTTGTTTGGCATAGTCGAAAATCTTAATAACTATGTTTTTGGGGATGACTTACTCCCCCGAAGTCCCTTGGGGAGGGGTTGCAAGTTACAAACTTCAACCAGTGTTTACATATAATAATGGTTATTGGGAAGTGTACAGACGTTTACACTTTTTTTTAAATAAAAGCCATTTTGTTTGGCATAGTCAAAAATCTTAATAACTATGTTTTTGGGGATGACTTACTCCCCCACAGTCCCTGGGGGAGGGGTTGCAAGTTACAAACTTCAACCAGTGTTTACATATAATAATGGTTATTGGGAAGTGTAAAGACGTTTTCAGGGGGATTTTTTTGGTTTTGGGGGTAGGGTTGAGGGAGGGGGCTATGTGGGAGGATCTTTCCTTGGAGAAATATGCCATGGGGAAAAAAAATTCAATGAAAAGGGTGCAGGATTTTCTAGCATTACTATAAAAAAAAAACAATGAAAAAATAAACATGAAAACGTTTTTTCAAATGAAAGTAAGGAATAGCATTGAAATTTAAAACAAACAGAGATTATTACGCATATGAAGGATTCTAAAAATACTTTAGCATAAAGAGCAAGGTATATAGGAGGAGATAAATACCTCGCTCTTTATGCTAAAATATTTTTAGTGATTTCAACTATTTATTCTACGGCCTATTTGATTCAGGGGTCATTCTTAAAGAATTGGAACAAAACTTACGATTTAGTGTAAAGAGCGAGGTATTAACGAGGATACAAACCCCCTCGTACACATAATAAAAATAAAAGAATATAAAAGTTTGTTACGTAAGTTAATTCTTAAGTTACGTATATTTTTTACTAATAAAAACGTTCGTTGAATATTAAAAGTTCTAGTAGCCTTTTTAAGTAACCGAAAAATTGGAGGGCAGCTAGGCCTCCTTCCCCACCCCTTATTTCTCAAAATCGTCTGATCAAAACTAAGAGAAAGCCATTTAGCCAAAAAAAAAATAATATACTAATTTCATTTCAATAATTTATGTGCGGAGAGCCAAAATCAAACATGCATTAATTCAAAAACGTTCAGAAATTAAATAAAAAAAAATAGTTTTTTTAACTGAAAGTAAGGAGCGACATTAAAACTTAAAACGAACAGAAATTACTTCGTATATGAAATGGGTTGTCCCCTCCGCAGTCCCACGCTCTTTACGCTAAAGTTTTTAGTTGTTTTAAAAAGTAGAATTGTGGCAAAGAGTCAAACTTTAGCGTAAAGAGCGAGGGACTGCGGAGGGGACAACCCATTTCATATACGGAGTAATTTCTGTTCGTTTTAAGTTTTAATGTCGCTCCTTACTTTCAGTTAAAAAAACTAGTTTTTTTTATTTAATACTTGTAAGAACGAATAGGCTACGAGCAAGACAAAGACCAAAGATTAATACGCAGTATCCTCACTCTTGCTTCCTTCTAACCAGACACCTACTCATTTTTGGCTGGCTTTGATAATCCAACTGAAGGCAGTAGGGGGTACAGAATCTTCATTTTGTTCCTGAACTGGAAATTTTTTTCAGTGTTAGAGTTTGGAAACCATTTGCCACTATGCTGGAGTATTCTGCAGTAACCAGACCTGATATTTGGTTAGAGAATTCTGGGGTTCTTAGGTTCTTGCTTCATTCTTTCCCTTTCTTCACTGGTTATGACAAAACACTGTAATAAAGCACAACTTTAAACAACAAATAATCTATACATACTGATACTCTCTCATTGGTAAGTGTAGCATATTAAATTCAAGGGTCTGAGTTCTTTTCCAAAGGAAGATGTCGGAGGGTCTCAGTAACTGTAGAGGTCACTAAAAGTTAAAAAATGTTAAAACGTTTTATTTGCTTCATTTTCCAGGCCTCACGGGTTACTAGAACATCATAGAGAAATGCTTTTGTGCCATTTTTCAAGGTTGCAGTAGCAGGCTACCAGAACATCGTAGACATATTTTTTATAGCTCATCTAAAAGGCATTGCTCATATCTACGTTTTTCTAGAAATTCCACCATTCGCAAGTTCCAAATGTTACTAAAAATGACACAATTGGTGCCATGTCTCAAGTGGAAAAGCTGGGGCTATTGGGCTAGAAGGACTTATAAAAGAGATGTTTAATGACCTTTGGAAGCTATTGCTCATATATACATCCTTTTTTAAATCAATTTTACCATTCGTAAGTGCGATATAGCACTGAAAACAAGACTTTGTATGCCACTTCCTAAGTGGAAAAGCTCTGAAGTACAAAACCAGTACTATTGTAATAGTTATGTTCCAGAACCTTTAACTGGAGGTTCAAAAGAACCCCTCCCAGTCCCCTTACTAAGTTTCATAAATCGTCTGCTCATCATTATGCCACTGAAACATCAACAGGCTACCATACTATTGTAGATAGATGTTTAATGACTCGATTAAAATCTATAGCTTATATATATTAGCTTTTCACAAATACTACCATTTGTCAGATTTCACAGATTGCAATGTTAACTAGTTTCTGGGGAGAACTTGCAACGAACTCTTTGTGATGATGAAGTAATAGCTGCAACCTAGTAAAGAGCGAACCAAAGCCCATAGTGACTAAAAGCTAAAAACGTTAAAACGGTCTTTTCCTTTTCTTTTTCCCAGGCCTTGTGGGCTACTAGAACATCATAGAGAGATGCTAAAGAGCTCATTTGAAAGTCATTTCTCATATTTACGTGATGTTTACAAATCCCGCCATTTGCAAGTGTCATATGGCACGTAAAAAGGCACTTTTTATACCGTTTTTCAATGGGTAGGGCTTCCAGGCTACCAGAACATCTTGGATAGATTTTGATAGCTCATATAAAAAATATTACTCTTGTCTGCGTTCTTCCTAGGAATTCCAACTTCTGTAAGTCAGCACTTTTGGTGTCATGTCTAAAGTGGAAAAGCTGGGGCTATTGGGCTACCAGATCTTTTTAATTGTATTGTATCAAATTAACGACGCTTCTTGACTACTAAGGTCCCTGCGTCGGCCCTGCAGTGCATTGCTGCAGCATAATTCGATCTCTTGGTCCCGTATTACCAAGCTAAGGTCAAACCCACTGCGCCACCACAGGACCCAGATCTTTTTGAAGTGATGTTTAAAGGCTCATTTGAAAATTTGTGTTCATATTTACTAGCTTTTCATCAATTCAACCATTCGTAAGTGAGATATAGCACAGAAAACCATACTTTTGGTACTACTTGTTAAGTGGAAAATCTTGGAAGTATAAAACGCCATCACTATAATAATTATGGTACAAAACCCTTAACTGGAGGTTTGCAGGAACACCTCACGCGTGTTCCTCCTCCATGTCCCCTCAATAAGCTACGCAATTAAAGTCCAATAAATAGCAATATATTAAATTACATTTTTAGAAACGTGGTTCTGTTAGGACAGCGCTGGAATTCCAATTAGATTGTCATGCGTTTGATTCCAGCTTGGATTATTTTTTCAATCATGGTTTTTCCCTTCTTATGATTACTTTTCAGATAATCCACTCTTCGGCAATTGTGATGCTCTTATCTTTTAAAGCATATCCCAGGAAGGCTCATTTTAAACCTATTACTCATATATAAGTGTTTTTTTTATCATTTTTAACATCCATAACTGCCATATAGCCCCAAAAAAACGGCAATTGATGCCACTTCTTAAGTGGAAGAGTTTGGGAGCATAAAACGGTACCATTACAATAATTATGGTCCAAATCCCTTAACTGAAGGTTTATAAGAACTCCTCACATATACTCCCCCTACAGACTATCTTAATAAGTTTGTTAAATCGTCGACTCATCTTAAAAGTAAAAGATTGTTGCGAATCACACTAACTAAAACTAAAAACTTTTCAGCCAAAAATCTACAAAAAATTAAGATTGAATGATCAAAAGTTTTGAATTGAACCTTAAAACTTCATTCTGCTATGATGTCTGTGTGCTAATCCTAACGGCGGTAATTGAGGGAAAGAGACACCCTTGGCCCCCTTAGTTTTTCGCTGCTGCCTAGGTTTTGAACACTCAAAAGTGTACTTTGTGAGAATGTGCTATCAAGTTAAATTTATAAAAAGTGATTATGTGTAAATATAAGCTTTTAAATGAGCCCTTAAACAGCTCTATTTTTCTACAGTAGCCTTTTAGTTTCTGCTAGTCAGTAGACGATTTGTAAGGCGAAGATGGTAGAGTAAACATCTTTTTGCTCATCAAAAAACACGTTCCTGAAAAACAGGTTTTGTTCTGTGAAATATAGATAACGAACTTTGTGTTTTAGATTGAAAGTTTTTCGTAGCTGTTATGGTTTTTAGTCCGGCTATTAAAAAATATTCAATTTTACAGTTATGTTTTTAAGATAATTTTAATTGTATACTGAAAGTTACTGATGTCACAGCTGGTGTAAGACTGTGAAAAGCTTTATGAATTAGTGTATTCCTGTCGGACTAAATGTTCACTTTTGACTCCTAAATCAATATTCCTGTTTTTTATACTTGACTTTTGTGTTCTCATTAAAGTGCTAGTTTTCTATAATCCTAAAAGCATAGGGAAACATAATTAGTTAGTTTATTTGTACTAATTTATTGATAAATATTAGATAGGCTTTGAAGTAATAATTTTTTCCGTTTTAAGTTTCAACTTTACTCGTTACCTCCCTCGGAAAAACTTTGTTTTTGAAAATTAATTTCATACAAGTAGAATTGCCGTTTAGAAAGATTGATCCTAATTGATTCTTTCTTCCTCTGTAATTTAATTCCAGGGAACCGTTTTGAAAACGGTCAGAATGTAAACACAACATACAGAACAACCTGAAGAGAATTGAAATTCCCTTGACGCCTCTATTTCCGTGAGCTTTTGGCAAAAGCACGATATTGGAGCCCTTAAAATATTTTTAGAAAATATTGAGGCTAGAAACAGTTTTCCTTGGGTCGGTGTCAGTCGGCGTCTTGCTGCTGTAGTGTGTAAAACGGTCGAATTTCTTCTTTGGTAAGTTTATACTTGGAAATTTCAGCTTTGTATTTGGTGTTTTATAAATTTATCAACAATTAAAAAAATAATGTTGCTAATGTGTCAGTGTTTCTGTTATGCAATTGATTGACTCAAGAAAAGAATCAACTTTGAAAAATATCAAAAATGATAAATTTCTAATCCTTACTATAGTATACCATATCAGCACAGAAAAAAGTGTTTCAGTGCCGTAATCCCAGTCGGGGAGGGCTAGCCTCCCCCAAGTGACCGAAACATTTAATTGAAAAAATACACTTTTAATATAAAAAGAACTCGCTCCCCCTTGGAAAAATCTAGCGGTGTAGCCCCTCACAATGGAATAATGTTTGCGGGCACCCTTGTTTCCATGCGTTTTAGCGTAAAAATAGCCGAACTGACGTAAAGGTGTGTTTTTTTTTTAGTTAACGCTCAATATCTATTTGTCTTGTAGAGTAACTACAATTATTTTAGATGTTTTTATGAATGTGTAACGCTAAGAGTGAATAAAGTGCCAAATCAGTAAAATCTAAGTTACATGAAAGGTAAACTTAATGAGTTTGGCTTCGACCGCCTTATCTGGTATATGTTTTTGAATGTGATACTACTAAAAATATAACTTTTCAGAAGGGATTGATAATAATGCTTTGTCGCTGGAGCCGGCACGGAACTGTATGTGTTATAGATCGATTTTTTTTTTTTTTTTTTTTTTTTCTTGTTTGTTACCCACCGGTAAAAAACGGTAAATTAGGTAAATTAGAAGATGAAAGAAGGTAAAAGGAAAGGTAAAAGAAGGTAAATTATTACCTTCTTTGGAATCAGAATGTGGATTATTCTACAAAAGTAGTTCAACTAAAAATACGACGACCAATTAATGCTGCTATTATTACACCCTTGTTATGTTAAAGTCTTCGTTATATCTTATTGTTATGGGTTGGTTAAAGACGTTTTATTACTAGACTCTAATTGTCAGTAAATTATACTGAGAAAACTGAAATGACCTTGCGCGGCCAGAATTTACGTGATTGTCTATTTTCTCCCGTAAATACCGGTTACTAGCTATTTAAACAACGAAGACTGTATCGAATACATAAGTTATATTTTACCCAGAAGTGAAACCCGTGGGAAGATCACTCAAAGTGGTGTTATTTCGTACCTATATTATTCCCCGTGGCGTAAATTAGATGGAGCGACAGGGGATTTTTTTTCCTCATTAAATTTCGAACAATACCTTTTTTGTAGATGATTTTTTAAGACAGTTTTTTTTTTAGTAATTTCATTTAAAAAAAGTTAACTTTTTCCCTCTTCCTTGAGCTTTAAAAATACATACCCCCCCATTTTTTGTGAATTTTAGCCACTCTATTTATTCTAAAGTTTGCTTTTATAGCTTTTGAAAGAATTTTTAACTTGTTTGTGATTGTAATGGTAAAAACTGGCTTGGGAGTACAAGTTGGGGATATTTTTTTTCTTTTCTTTTTTTTATATAAAAATAGAAAACAATTTGATGCTATTTAAGATTGAACCGTTAGATTTCGTTGGGGGTTTATTTCAGTAAAAATGAGACTGATCGTGACTGACGAATTTATTTTGTGGTTTGTATGCTTACTTTTAAGTCATTTTCATAGCAAGACATCATTTGTTATCGCGTCTGTTGGTTATATTTAGATCCACAAATGAGTAGATTATAAGTTAATATTACAGTTGTATATACCTATTAGGTAAATAAATGTCTCTTATAGATCGGGCGTATCTACAGAGCTTGGCAAGGGGGAGGGGAGCTAATGCCAAAATTTTGGCCTTGGAGGAGGGGTCGTGAATTTCGCACAACAAAAATGTCAGAACAACTGCACAAACAAAAGTAGCTGTACAATACAACTCCAAAAGAACAACTGCACAAGGAATTTAAAGTAGCCTAATGTGCAGTAATTGAACATCAAACTTGTCAGAAAGCAAAACAAACCATCATAAGCAAACAACATGCTAGATATTTCTGTTATGTCCACAATTTTTGTACCGGAATTCCTCTTTAGGTGGAGGGCGGAGGGGTTCCAGTTCCTAAGGCCTCCTGGCTATACGATTAAGCGAGATGTTCTCTCTTAAATCATCTTATATTTAATGCAAATGATATTTAAACAATATGGATAATCTAAATCCAGGAGAGCCTTTCCTTCACGATTGATTCCGTGATCTCCCATAAAAATGATTCATATAACAGGGGATAGAACACAACCCTGCTTACTTCTGATTTAATACAAAACCAGCTGCTAACCTCATTTCCTACCTTAACCGCAGCGGTGTTATTGTCGTATATAGCACTAATTACTTTAATGTATTTGTCTGGTGTACCATACAAAGATAAGACCTTTGCTAAAGCTCTTCTATCAACAAAATAGAACGCTTGCTCATAATCTATAAAACTGAGGATCAAAGATGTTTGACAACTCAGGCACTTCTCAATTATTAACTTAAGAGTGAAATTTTGTTTGGCACATCCTCTACCTTTTCTTAAACTACACTGTTCTTCTCTTAAAACTTTGTCAACAGCATCCCTCAGTCTAAGAAGTATCATACTTCTAATTAATTTGCTAAATACAGAGACCAGACTAATGCCTCGATAATTACCACACTCAGTCTTATCCCCTTTTTTATACAGTGGTTTAATTAAAGTCTTCCTAGAATCGTTAGGTACTTCCCCCATTGCAAACATCATATTCATAATCTTCAGTAACTTATTTCTAGCCTCGGAGCCATCATATTTAAGAAACTCATTTACCACACCATCAACACCTAGAGCCTTTTTTATTTTTTAATCCTTTTAGTACTGTCGTTAATTCTTCTTCACAAAATAAATCCTCTCTCTCATCCAAGGTACCACAATTTTTTACATTTTCCTCTATATTTTTTCCTGCATCTCTATCTCGGTTTAGTACAGTCTCGAAATGTTCCGCCCATCTCTCTTTAACTCTCTTCTTGTCAGTAATTGTGGTCCGTTCCCATCTTTAACTAGGACAAGTCTAGATTGATTACTCCCTCTCAATTCATTAACATGCCAGAATATTATTTTACTATCAAGCCGTCTATCTGCATCTTCCAGATCCTTGGCAATTTTATCTATAGCCTCCACTTCACACCTCCTTAGTTCATATTTTAATGCTTTCTCCACTTTCTTTACATTCTTTTTGCTTTCATATGATCTATAACTCAGATAATTCTTGTTCAAGCCCCTTCTCCTCTCTATTAAACATAAAGTTTTTACTAGTACTCCTAGCTGCAGTCCTAACTTTCTTCCCTATGACACCATCAGCAACTTCACAAATTGTTTTTCTAAAATTATTCCAACCATCCTCCACATTGTCAAATTTTAAACTTTCAAGTTTAGTATTCAACTGTTCCTGGAAAGTTTCTCTCAAATTCTCATCCTTGAGTCTACCAACATCATAACTTTCCGGGAGGTGGTTGCCCTTCCGAAATTTCAGCTCTAAATTAACCCTAGACACTACTAGATGGTGATCTATGCTTTTAACATCAGCAACAGTGATCCTATATACCCTAGTATCTTGTATTGACCCTGCCATTCTTCGGTTTACTATAAATAATCAATGAGGTTCACTGTCTTACTATCAAGTGAATACTATTTTAGCTTATGGGCCTTTTTATGACCAAACACTGTATTGGTTATAACTAGACTGTTATATATACAAAATTGTTCAAAAGCTGTAGCCATTACTGTTTTCTTTTCCTTCACCAAATTTACCTAGGCTAGGATACCATCTATCCCTATTTTTACCAACCTGGGCGTTAAAATCTCCTAGTTAAAACACCGTATTTCTAACTGGGAGAAATATGATGGAAATACCACCCTGTAGAAAAATAAAACTAGAACAATAAGGGCAGCTGAAGCAAAGGGCATTGGTATTAAATTCAAAATGGGTGAAAATCAACAACCTGGACTATCAAAAGAGAAGACCCCCCCCCCAAAAAAAAAAAAATTAAAGTGTTATAAATGATAACCCGTTGGAAGAAAAAGAAGCTTTGTCCCACCACCTAAACAATTAGCAAATCTACAACCTGGACCATCATGTAAGACTAGACCAATAAGGGCAGCTAAAGCAAAGGGAACTAGTAAATTGTCTGAAGTAATGAAAATCCAAAATGAAGAAGAAAGAAAAATGGGGTTAGAAGATACGCAACAACAAGAATCAAAACGTGTCAAAATTAAAAATTGATAGTGATGAGAATTAAATTGATGATTCTTTGGAACCACCTGAACTATCAAACATGGTAAGACTAAGAGAACAGCTCGAATAAATTAAATTCACAACGGGTGAAAATCAACAACCTGATTTATAAAATGGGACAAGACACAAAAAATGAAAAATGTAAGAAAGAGGAGTTTTTGTCCCACCACCTGAACAATTAACAAATCTACAACCTGGACCGTCGTGCAAATTTAGACCAATCTGGGCAGCTAAAACAAAGGGCTTTGGTAAACTGTTTAAAGTAATAAAAATCCAAAATGAAGAAGAAATAAAAATGGGTTAGAAGATAAGTGACAATAGAAACAAAACGTGACAAAATTGAAAATGATAGTTATGACAATTTGGCTTAGGATTTTGACATGGATAAGGTTATCAATGCTTACCATGCCTTTGTTAAAAAAAAATAAGTTTTGGCAATATTTATTTCATAATGGCGTTCAACGTTAAAAATTTTATAAAAGTTCCAAGCGATGAAATAGCTATAAATAACGACATTACAGTTTATAAGGACATTAGCCAAGAGCATGATACTGCATCAACCTCTGTTAAAAAACAAAGGTTCAACTTTATATACTATATATATATATATATATATATATATATATATATATATATATATATATATATATATATATATATATATATATATATATATATATATGTATATATATATATATATGTATATATATATATATATATATATATATATATATATATATATATATATATATATGTATAAATATATATATATATGTATATATATATATATATATTTATATATATGAAGTCAGAAATCAGTTTAGTGAATTTCAGAAAAATTGTAATCTGTAACGGTTTAAAGCCTCAAAAATTCACTGAGAGATGTTTTTAAAAACACATAATTCAAAAATTACACTATTCTGTTTTAAAAAAAGGTAGGCTAAAGAAACAAACGGAGACCAGTATAAAGGAAAATGGTTTTTAAGATATCCAAAATTGATACTGTATAGGTTGATGCACCATTTTATTATTTTCTGACTTTACAAAAAATTGATATTTAGTTTCCAGCCTTTTATCCATTGTATTTGGATGTCTCAAAAATCTTTTTACCTTGTAAAAAAAGTGAATTCATTCTATTTTTTGTCCTATCAGTCCCAAATAAAAAAAAAAGAATTGTGAATTCTGCATGTTTAGCAGAAAATTTTTCTTTTACGACATCGAAATTAAAGATTTTCATCAAAATGCTTCTTTTTTAAATTAGCCCGAATACTGCATTTTTTCTGCTGCTTTCAGATGTAACTTCTATAATCTTCTAATATACCGATTAGAAAAAAATCCACATTTGAAAATATCGCTAAGATAGGTTACTCCAGAAAAAAAAAAATCTAAGTTAAATCAAAAATAGCAAAGCAAGAAAAATTGCTACTGTAACGATAACCTAAATCTATAGAGTTTAAAATTTCAAGTTGTTTAATTTTATATAAAAAAAGGGGGAAATCTGTGGGGGAAGTAAATTTTAAAAATATATTTTCTTTGGCGTCCACAAAACCTACAGTGACGTGGTGCTTGTGGGTATCTGAAATATTGTAATATGCATAATATTTTCTACCTTAGAAGTTATCTTTCAATTTTTTTTACTCAATAAATATTTGTAGAGCTTTAAATTAAAATGAATTGGTTCTTTTTCTCCTTTATTTTTATTTCAAAGTGAGTTAAAACTCAAATTTTTTATACTTTTGTTGACGACATTCCGATTGGCAGGTATTTCTTGTATTCTAGGAGCCGTCAAATTTTTTTTTACAATAAACTTATTTCTTCATAGCAATTGTGACCCAAACTCTACTTGGCTTTGTTTTAGCTTTTTGTTTTCAGTTTATGCTGAAAATTAATATACTTCTTATCACAGACTGGTTTCATTCTTCGCTGTTACCGTTTTTATGCTCAGTTTCAACACGCTGTAATTTGCAAAATTCAAAGAAGGCATTTATTTTATAGAAAAAAATGCATAGAAATACTAGGAAAATCGTGTATATTGCGCGAAAAAATCACAACCACCTGTATCCTGCGAGAAATGAGTCTTAATCCATTTGCTGGTGTCCAACATCTGTTATTGCTAAGAAGAAGTAAAAGAATATATCAAATAAAAACTGAACAATTAGTTATTCATTTACGTTTTCTGGGCATGTTTTCTGGCAGTTGTTGTAAACTTTAACGCATATAAATTTGTGTTTTCGCAAGGACGCTGGTAAAGAAAATCGTCCACAATCTGCAAAATCGTTGCGTTTTTCTGCTAAACGCAGTGTTTGAGAACTGGGCGTTAGGCCTGTTGAAACAATGCAGCCTGCCTGCAGGAGAACCTGCTAAATCAAAAATATAACTGAAGAAAATAATTCAGTTCTTATCACAAAACTTTAGAAGGCTATACACAAAAATAAATTTTCGGGACCAATTCAACTTTGTTACTTAATTTTTTATTTAATTACACACTATGATAATTTAGGCTTCAAATGAGTAAATATTATACAAACTAAAAATGATAAAATATTACTTTTATATAATGCTTAAAAGAGATATACAAGAAGGTGAGGTCACGTCTACTACTTCTGCTGCTACAAACCTGTTGCAGTGTTAAGTCACATGAAACAGGCTAATTAGTGAGTTCTTACGATCCCTATCTAAAGTTCCTACTTTAGCTACCTCCAAGATACATGCAAAATTTAAGATTATTTAAATTATCATGTCTTACCTGCTTCAATATTTCCGACCACTTTTAATCCATCCTTTTAAAATCATGAAATAAGGTATAATAGCAATGTTAGTTGATTTCCAAAGCCTAGCAGTGGTTGTTGGGTTTCGAGCCTGTGACCATTGGTGACCGAGGCTGTATTTTGATTTGCTGCATCAATTAAAATATTTTTTTTGGTCTACCCTAAAGAGTGGAATTCACATCCATTTAAAATTTAGTTTGCAACAGACATTAAAGCATAGAATAGTATATTTCATAGCAATTTTTTAAATTACCTTACGAGGATTTAACTGATTTATTAAATTCATTTTTTTTAAGTTCATACTAATTTGCCTCTCATGACCCAAATCCATCAGATGCACTTCTTAATTTTATTGTCAAGGGACTTTATCGATTGGTAGCTGTTAGTCTTTTTGGGGGAATACTGCATAAAAAATAAAAGTTGATAAAAATAAAATAAAAATGTATGTCATCTAATATGATAGTTTTCTTAGAAACTGATTTTACTAAATCCATATTCAAATTTAAATATTATTCATATTGAAAACATAAGTACATACAAAAAGTACAAGATATGTCATTAAACGATTGGCCACTATTAAAACAAAAAACTGGATATGTATCTTCTTTTCAAATTCCTCGGTTGTTTATTTTGGAGACGTTGTTGATTTGGCTTCTAAACGGCTCATTTCATCTCTAAAACCTAGAGGTATAGTTGGAGGGGTATTTTTGTTATTTTTCAATTATTTTCAATGAAAGAATCAAAAAACCCATTTTTCCTTGAAAATTTACGGAAAAAGGTATTTTTTTCAAAATTTGTATGTGTATGGGGATAAACGATATTTATGGGTCATTGCCACCATGAACCCCCCCCCCCCCCCCTAACACTATTGATGTCACTGGTAATGGTCCAATATGACTCTTTATAACTTCATCAAAGAATTTTTCAATCAAGTAATCCTTTTCGGCAAGTCTCTGATTAGGGTAAGGGATTTTGACTAGGGCAGTGTAAGGAAATCTATTATGGATCAAAGATGAAAACAATGAATTACGAGGTCATTTTCTAAGTATTTATTTAATATTTGAGAAAATCATTTCTCTTCCTCAAAGATTATGTACTTGCGACCCAAATTTGGTTTTACTTGATATTCGATCGCTCTCCGGGAAAACATTTTCCAATCTATTTTAAACTCCCCCGGTCAGCATCTCATCCTATGTGATGAGTCATTATTCTTTTCAATTTAATTCTTTGCCAATGTTGCGTTCCTTAGGAATGAATTTTCTAAGGTTGTTTTCAAAGAATGCCATGAGAAGGCCTTGAGTAATTAAATAAAAGAACACGACGAAAAAAAATTACAAAAAGGGAGAAACTGTTAAGGGCGTCAGGAAAAAAAATTAGCACAAAGATCTTAGACTCCTTCCTAAAATGTAGCTGAATCTTGTTCCCTTTTTGTAGTTTATTCTTGACCATTTAATTGACTATCGCTAAGTACGACAGTTCCTAGAAGCCTTTTAAATGTAATGTGAATTTCAGGGCTTTAGTGAATTGTTTTTTGTTTTGTTTTTAACCAACAGCAAAGTCGGTTTTTCATGATATTAAATAACAAAAACAACACTTTTTTTAACCGAAAGTAAGGAGCGATATTAAAACTTAAAACGAACAGAAATTACTCCGTATACGAAAGGGGCTGTTCCCTCCTCAACGCCTCGCTCTTTACGCTAAAGTTTGACTCTTTCTCTCAACTCCACTTTTAAAACAGTAAAAAACATTAGCTTAAAGAGGGGGGCGTTGAGGAGGGAACAGCCCCTTTCATATACGGTGTAATTTCTGTTCGTTTTAAGTTTTAATGTCGCCCCTTATTTTCAGTTAAAAAACTTGTTTTTTTTTCATTTAATTTCTGAATGTTTTTGAATTAATGCATGTTTTGATTTTGGTTCTCCACATATGAATAATTAAAACGGCATTTGCATATTTATCTATTTTTTGGGCTAAATGGCTTTCTCATAGTTTTGATTGGATGATTTTGAGAAAAAAAGGAGCAGGGGTGTAGGTCTAGTTACCCTCCAATTTTTTGGTTACTTAAAAAGGCAACTAGAACTTTTAATTTTACGAACGTTTTTATTAGTAAAAATATACGTAACTTACGAAATAACTTACGTAACTAACTTCTAAATTCATATGTTTTTATTACGTACATGAGGGGGTTCGCCCCCTCGTAAATACCTCGCTCTTTACACTAAAGCTTAGATTTTGTCCCAATCCCTTAAGAATGGCCCCTGAATCACAAAGGCCGTAGAATAAATAATTGAAATTAATAAAATTACTTTAGCGTAAAGAGCGAAGGTATTAGTTGGAGGTGAACCCCTCATATCCGAAATAATTTATGTTCGTTTTAAGTTTTAATGCTGCTCCTTACTTTCAGTTGAAGAAACTTTTTCACATTTATTTTTTCATTGTTCTTTAAAAAAAATACTAAAATTTTCTGCGGCCCCTTCATTGAAATTCCCTTCCCCCATGACAAATTCCTACATGGGGAAATCCCCCCGCATTTCAGGCTCGTAACTTTTAATGGGTAAGACTAAACTTGATGAGACTTATCAAACAGTTCGTGGTAACGAACTGTAGTAAGGAGCGAACCGGCTCAATAGTAAACGAAACTCTAAAAACCGGAATTTATATGCTAAAAGATACATCAAAAGAATAGGATTTTCATGCTGATTCTAAATATATAAGTTTCATCAAATTTAGTCTTTGTCATCAAAAGTTACGAGCCTGAGAAAATTTGCCTTATTTTGGAAAATAGAGGGAAACACCCCCTAAAAGTCATATAATCTTAACGAAAATCACACCATCGTATTCGGCGTATCAGAGAACCCTATAGCAAAAAGTTCAAGTTCCTGTCTACAAAAATGTGGAATTTCGTATTTTTTGCCAGAAGACAAATCACGGGTGCGTGTTTATTTGTTTGTTTTTTTGTTGTTTTTTTCCCAGGGGTCATCGTATCGACCAAGTGGTCCTAGAATGTCACAAGAGGGCTCGTTCTAACGGAAATGAAAAGTTCTAGTGCTCTTTTTAAGTGACCAAAAAAATTGGAGGGCACCTAGGCCCCCTCCCACGCTCATTTTTTTCCCAAAGTCAACGCATCAAAATTTTTAGATAGCTATTTTGTTCCATATAGTCGAAAACCATAATAACTATGTCTTTAGGAATGACTTACTCCCCCATACTCCCTGGGGGAGGGGCTGCAAGTTACAAACTTTGACCAGTGTTTACATACAGTAATGGTTATTGGGAAGTATACAGACGTTTTCAGGGGGATTTTTTTGGTTTGGGGGGTGGGGTTGAGGGGAAGGGGCTATGTGGGAGGGTCTTTCCTTCGAGGAATATGTCATGGGGGAAGAAAAATTCAATGAAAGGCGCAGGATTTTCTAACATTACTATAAAAAAACAAAGAAAAAATAAACATGAAAACGTTTTTTCAATTGAAAGTAAGGAGTAGCATTGAAACGTAAAACGAACAGAGATTATTACGGATATGAGGGGTTCTAAAAATACTTTAGCACAAAGAGCAAGGTATTTAGGAGGAGATAAATACCTCGCTCTTTATGCTAAAGTATTTTTAGTAATTTCAACTATCTATTCTACGGCCTTTCTAATTCAGGGGTCATTCTTAAAGAATTGGGACAAAACTTACGATTTAGTGTAAAGAGCAAGGTATTGACGAGGGTACAAACCCCCTCGTATACATAATAAAAATATAAGAATATAAAAGTGTGTTACGTAAGCTGGCACGTACGCAGGGTGGGGGCTTTCGGGCCCGCCCCCCCCGAAACTTTGTGAAATGTTTAATTTCCTTATGGTTTCTTGGGATTTCTGGCAAAAGTAGGACATTTATTAAGAATCTAGATACATGTGTGAAACCTTTTTGGGGGGATTTTACAGCATGCCATTATCCGGTCAAGTCACTGCCCAATTATTAACCCATTTTCTGTCTAACGTTTTACCCTCTTTGGAGTAATTAGCAATTGTGCTGATATTTTTTTTTTTGTAAAGAGAGTTTGCTTTCCACAGCAAAATAGAATTATCCTATATATTAGGGCGTTTATCCCCTCCCCCTCTCAGGATAAAGTACAGCTTTTAAAGGATCAATTTTGGAAACTATCATTTTTCATCAAAATCTACGTTTTTGCAATAAAAGAACTACCCCCCATAGAATCCAAATTGCACTGTTAACCCTAAAATTTCCCTTTCAGTGGGATATAATAGATTAATCACTGGTTCTAAATCGCTATGAACATAACTTGAGCCCAAAACATACTGTTGAGGCTTCAGTCTTCTCCCCCCCCCCCCATCCGCTACAATACTACATGATCTGTATTTTCCGATATACCTGCTTTTTGCATCACTAAATAAAAAAGTGCTACTTTATATCTGCTGTTTCGAAGGTTTTGCCCCCCTTCCCCCGCAAAAAAATTCCTGCGTACGTGCCTGTACGTAAGTTAATTATTAAGTTACGCATATTTTTTACTAATAAAAACGTTCGTTAAAAATTAAAAGTTCTAGTTGGATTTTTAAGTAACCAAGAAATTTGAGGGCAACTAGGCCTCCTTCCCCACCCCTTATTTCTCAAAATCGTCTGATCAAAACTAAGAGAAAGCCATTTAGCCAAAAAAAAGAATTAATATACAAATTTCATTTTAATAATTTACGTGCGGAGAGTCAAAATCAAACATGCATTAATTCAAAAACGTTCAGAAATTAAATAATGAAAACTAGTTTTTTTAACTGAAAGTAAGGAGCGACATTAAAACTTAAAACGAACAGAAATTACTCCGTATATAAAATGGGTTGTCCCCTCCGCAATCCCTTGCTCTTTACGCTAAAGTTTGACTCTTTGCCACAATTCAACTTTTTAAAACAATTAAAAGCTTTAGCGTAAAGAGCGAGGGATTGCGGAGGGGACAACCCATTTTATATACGGAGTAATTTCTGTTCGTTTTAAGTTTTAATGTCGCTCCTTACTTTAAATTAAAAAACTAGTTTTTTTTTATTTAACATGTTTAAAATCAGCATTAAAATGCAATTCTTTTAATGTAACTATTGGTATCAAAATTTCAATTTTTAGTATTTAGGTTGTTATTGAGCCAAGTCGCTCCTTACTACAGTTTGTTACCACGAACTGTTTGATACATCTTTTTGTAAACATGCAGAAACAATGTTTGAGAAATTAAAGAATTTTTGTGGAAGAATCTAACTCTAATATTGTTTGGTTCTGCCAAAGCAGCCTGTAGTGTTTTGGATTATAACCACATTTTAAAAGATTGTAACTATATTCTACCTGGATTGAACTATTCTATCCAGGGATTAAATTCGTCAAAGTAATGGCAGGCCAAGCCCCCAAGCTTTGAAAAAAAAACAGAACTCAAATTTCAAAAAGGGAACTTGGCTTTTAAATGTTGTAAAAATTATATTTTCACAGTCTTTGGATGCCTTCCCTAAGAAAAACTCGAATACTACTTGTGGTACTGTAAGATGTAAGCTGACTTTTCATCAAAATCATCAATTAATGGAGTAGCTCCAAAGATCTCTGAATAAAGTATTGGTTCCTTTTAAACGTTTACTTTTTAATATTCTAAGTAATGTCATACCCTAGTATAAGTTTGAAGGGAAATTGAAAATCAAATGTACTGGAAAAAAGAAAGGAGCGAAGAAAATGTTCCCCAAGAAGTTACACATTTAAACCAAATTAAGAAAGAAACTTCACAAAAAATTGTCCTTAAAGATTTCAGTGTTGAATTGAATTGATTTTATCCCCAATTGATTTGCTTGGAATGCAACCAGTTTTTATCATATTGAATTCTTTTATTTCTTCATTTTTCTTCTTCGGTTTTTTCTTTCTTCAATTTTCTTGGTAGATGCTTCAATTTGGTATTGAAATCAACAGTAATGTTTAAAAAGTAACAGAGAATGATGGAATTATTTTATGCTCAAATATGAAAAAAATTACTAATGAAAAAAAAATACAAAAAAATGATAGTGTTCAAGTTTATCAAAATTTCGACCAATACAGTAATCTTACAAAATAAAAACTAGCGACTTGATTTTTACTCGATTTTTGTCTCATCTTATTGCCCTCTTCTCAAAAACCCTGGCTAAAATAAGAATTCTTAGAATAGATAATTAGCAATAGTCAAGATCCGCCATAAACTCGGTCTGAACTATAAGCCACTTTAAACTTTACACACAAATTTTGGGAATAATGAAAAGTAATATTATGTATATTCTCACCTTTAGACAACCGGCCAAGATAGTTCATTAGCTAGAACATACCTGAATATCCAACCTTTAACACCATGGGTGATGGTGTATAAAGTACTTTTTTCTAGGTAGTTATGTACTTAGGAACAAGGCGGGCATAATTCTATCATAGTCTTGCCACCCACACCATCAAGTCTTTCTTAAAGGTAAGTGTGATTCAAAGACTGATCGGGGGCATTTATTCATGTGCATATAGTAGCCCTTCCTGCTCATGTATTTCTTGTTGGAGGATTGATATTGTATTATTTGCATCTTATGCTTTACTTTTTATTACAGAAACTAGACTCTCACCATGGGATCCTCTTCCGAAGAATCCTCATCTGAGGAAGAAGTTCAAATGGTAAGCTACATTTTAAAGTAATTTTTGGAATACCGAATTTTAAATATAGGGTGCCTCGTACGTTCCCTTTCCGTTTCATTTTCTGTACAAGTGTTTTGATCCTAACCGCAAAGGGTTTATAAAAGGGTAAAATAAGCCAAGAGCTCTGGAAATGCTAAGTTTTGGGGGATTTGGGCTTATTTTTATGACTAAGGTGTGGTTTTTAAGGGCATGGAAATTTTGAAGCACCCTCTCTGTAAACCCTAGATCATTTTTTTATCCGTCACAAATTACAGTAATACGAAAACTTTATCTTTTTATCTTCATAGTTAAAATTTTTATAAATTACTTTTTGATTCCTTTCCATTAATGATTTTCCCCATTGTTGTTTTCCATAATTTTATGCCAACATAATCTGTAAGCACCATTAGGCTTAAATCTTTTTCAAATCCATTTTTGATGCAGCTGTCTTCGAAAGTTAAGGTCGTGGACTTCGACCAATTAACGCCAAGGACATCATCACTTAATGTTCTGAAGCTGTTCTTTAGTGCTTTTAAAGCTGCATCTTGTTCTGCACACATCTAAGACTATAAGCGGATTTCATTGCCTTCAGTGGTTTTGGCTGCTATTTACACTGACTATGGTGATGATGCAAACCTTTTGGAAGAGCACAGTTGGAAACTAGTTATCAACCGGAGGTTTTTGAAAGCCCAGTCTCCAGCCTTGTAAGATTTTGAAGGCCCAATATGGAAGCTATGTTGTGCAAGACTAGGGAATAATTATCCCTAGTAATCCAGGTAGTAAATATGGATACTTAAAGTATGGATGCTTTTGCTTGTCCTGTAGAAGCAATCCTGGATATCTGCATGACCAATTTTAATGCTAAGAAAATTGAGTCATGAAAATAAATTATTTAGCTTTGCTGCCAACATTTTTGTATGGATCAATATTGAAACCGATTGGGTTTAATAACCATCTTTGTTGTTGAGTATCGTCTGTGGAATTTCCCAGCCCAGGAGACACAGCATAACTTTGTAACTGTCCTTAGTTGAACTCAAGTATTCTTTTGAGTTGTACTTCGCTCGAGTTATATCGTGCATTGCTACAATTTTTTAGTTAATGTTTTCTATCCACGGACTGTATCGAATTGCAGCCGAACTCGGAGGGTTGGGAAGGGCATAAGGAAAATAGTATATAACGTTATAATAATAGCCATTACAAACGTAGTTGCATCTAATGACCATGTGCACTACTAAAGATTAATTATATACTTACTTGTAAATATGGTTGTTTCTGAAATAGGCCACATTAGATGCTAATCTGTCATTTAAAATCTCCAGGAATAGTTTATTTTACATCTATTAGATATTTTTAGATCAACTAGTTCTGTAATAACATTTGCCTATATTAAATTACAACTTGGGCATATGAAAACAAGATGTCTGATTGAGCTGGTAATCTCATAGTTTAGCAATTTATAATTTTGATAACTGTGTAGCGCACAACTTGTTTCCATGGTAGGGAAAGAAGGTTTTATGCAAACGCTAAGGTCATTTTAAATTTAGTCAGTGCTATGGATTTATCTAAGATGTGGTTTTCATCCAATCTTGATTGATCACCCTTATTTTTAAATAAAAGGAACAGTGTTTTCTTTTCTTTTTTTTTTAGTTACAGATCCAAAAATGTTCTGAATGCTTTAGCCAAGCCAGATCATTGCTAAAGTTGTTTCCGCGCTCGCTTTGCGCAATATACAGATTTTTGATTGTAACAAATAAACGGTATTTATATATATATATATATATATATATATATATATATATATATATATATATATATATATATATATATATATATATATATATATATATGAATGATATATATATATATATATATATATATATATATATATATATATATATATATATATATATATATATATATATATATATATATATATATATATATTGTTTATTGAATGACCTCAAGGCTCAATTAAACTTACTGTTAACTTGTCGCAGTTACACCGAAAAATAAGAACATAAAATGAAAGGAGAAACTAAATCACGAAGCTGAATATCGTGTTCCTATTTTCATTCCGCAATTCAACCCTGTCTAGGTGACTTGAAACTTTAAAAAAAATATCTAAATGCATGATTCTTCAAAAATAGTATTTATTTTAAACATGTGCAGTCATACATACATACTTTAAATCGCATTATTTCTATTTTTCCAGGAGAATATTTATTTATAATTTTTAATTTTAAAATACTTTTGCATATTAAAATCTAAGTTTAAAAACTTAACTTGTTATTTTTTGAAAAGTTTTGTTTTGAAAACTCATACGCAACAAAATTATATAAAATAAATTGTTATGTGTTAATAATTAGAAGCTATTCCATTAAAATTTATTTATGAAGCTTATATTAAGCTACCAAAAAATTTATGTTCATTTAATTTTTTACATTGGGCCTCTACGAATATTAATGACTGTTTTTAATTTTTTAACATATTTTTAATATAGTATATATTCTATTTTTAATATTATCTTAATGTATTTAGTTTTAATATATCTTGTTTGATTAATGTCCCTTCAAAGAATCTATTAAGAACTATCCTTGAATTTAATTTTGAAAATTCTTGGCTGATGAAGACCACAAATCCTTTGACATGAGAAGCCACAGTTGGCCTGACAAAGAATAGATTGGGTTATCCATAATTTTGACAAAGAAAGCTTCCTTTGACAAGACAAAAAAACCTAATTTAACATGATTTGTTTAAAGCTTATTTAACAGCCACTGCGTAAAGTTTTTTTTTTTGCAAAATCATTCCGGGAAAGGATATTCTGGGATCCGAGATATGAACCCTCTTTTCCTACCGTATAAGCTTTTAAATTATTACTAATTATATTTTTTCCTTTTTTTTCATGGTACTTCCAACCTGCAGAGCGTAAGTACATTGGATGCATGATTTTAAACTTGTGAGATTCTTATTCTCTTCCACCCATGCACTACAACATGGGTTTTGTGCTTATTTACATTTCAAACTCTATTATTTTGTGTGTCTTCTTCTATTTCGCCTTTCGGATAAGCAAATCAGTGGTAAAGTTCACGAAGATAGTATATCAACACTAGAATTTACGTGTGATTTAATTTTTCTTTTCTTTTTTGTAACAAGGCGTGGATTTACAAAAAAAGCCACAGATTATGATTGAAAAAACAAGAATCATAATTTGCATTGTATGAGGTTTGAAAATTTTGGCTACCTAATGACAAAAGCCATTCATTAAAAAAAAACCTTCTAAAACCTTCTTAATCAAAGTCCAGTTATTTATTTGTCTATTTCGTACATAAGAATTTAGTGACCTGACGAAATGTTTCTGCGAAGTGCGGACAAATTTTTGAACTTTGGGGGGGGAGTTTACTTAATAAAATTCATTGCCTAAATCTGACCTACTGATGTGAAATAAATAAAATTTTGCTATCCTAACCTTAAAATCTGTATACAGATTTTTGAATATATATACAGATCACCTTAAGAGAGTCAAGGAGTCAATCTTCCTGATTCATCATGGAAAAACCCGATACAGGTCTCTGAGTCTTAATAAAACTATAAACTCCAGTACTATTTCTTTGCGAGAAAAATGGACTTCATTTGCTTTTACTATGATCTTTTTATATCTAAGTTATAAGTTAACTAAATATACTAAGAAAAAAGCATTGCTTTGAGAGTTGCGTTCAGAATGCCGATTATGAAAATTGAAAATTTTTAGGGCGATAGCAACGAAAGTATTATTGCGATTAGAGCTTTTTTTAACTTAAAAACAGATTATTTTCAAAAAATCAGTTGATGTAAGATAGACTATGCAGGTTCACGTCAAGATGAATGTTCTATTATAGTTTAAGACAGAAAAAAAACTAAAAAGAAAGGTACATTATTGGAAACCCTTTGATAGATTACTGATTCGTATGCATTTTATGAAAAATTAAACACAATGAGGAGTTAAAATTGAAAATTTTGCCTGCCTATTTTTTACTGTATTGATCTTAAAAATCGGTCTGTTGGCCATTTTCGCTGTATTTACATTCTACTATCTGATTTTTTGCTTTTGCTTGCAATTTTTGATCTATTTTGTTTGAGTGTTTTTTGAAACTTTGTTAATGTCTTCTGTACGGAAATAGATTTTGAATTTTCTCCTATTTTTCGAACTTTTTGATTTTATCTGTCTTATCCTTCTGTGCTTTTTTAACTATAAAAGAAAAATTGCTGCTGAAACTTTGAGAAGACAATAGAGACTTTTTCAAAATAGTGTATGCTTTAAAGGAACGCCATTACCGTCATCATAAAAAAAGCCTGCTAAAAATAAGGTTTCCCGAAGCTGTTCAAAATGTTTTATTTCAAGAGAGACAACCTATGTTCCATTTTTGAAAAGGGAAACAAAGGCCTAGATAAATTATTAATAGTTTTCAAAATAATGTTTAAACTTTAGGCTGAAAACATGTAAATGGTGAATTTAACCATATTTTTCACCATGTTCATCAATTAAGGTTACTTTAAAGAAAGAAGATAAAATCTTATTTCAGAAACTTTTCTGACGATAGTCTTTCTTTCTTCCATTTTGCACTTTGGTATCTTGTGACAATCTAATTGTCACATTAAACTAATACACATATAAATGCTATTGTTAATACTAGCACAAAAACAGCGTTATGGTTTTCTGGGAAAGCAGTGCAGGCCCAGTAGCTGACGGATTGGTCGTCAAATCCCATCTATTTGCTTAGCATTAAGGTTCAAGGTTCAAGATTTTTTTTATTAATACTATATTTACACAGCATATTAAATTCCCAATAGAGAGAAAACTCGAAAGAGTCGGGAACAAAAAACACTTAACACCCCCAATACCTCTAAAAGGTTAGATTCATAAAAATACACAGGCAATGCCTTCTTACGATACTGAACAACAAACAGAACTGACTGAAACATTAGAAACTGGTTAACTGGAAGAAATTCAATATAACATACATACTCTGAGTACTTGATTTGTCTTGTAGCGAAACAGGCCTTGGAACATATTCTTTCAGTATCCGTAATCCTTTATTCTATTGTCTCTGGAGTGGCAGTAAGTGGCTCCAAAGTGAATTCGAATAAGCAAGTGAGCAATAATTAAGGTAAAAATGCACTAATCTGAGCAGACAGACCTCGATCCATTACAATGTAAAATAAGCTTCAAATGACGTATCATTCCAATATTTCTACCTAATTTCAGCTTAAGATGGCTAATGTGATTCTTGAATAACAAGTTTTCATCAACTATAATTCCAAAGTAATGTACAAAGCTAACACGCTCATTATGCACTATGCTTGAAGCCTCAACTGACTGGATTCCAGGACAAGAAGTTGAAGTCCGAGAGTAAATAATAGACTTATACCACAACAAAATTCTATCAGTTGACTGACATATATTTCGCCGAACTATCAGATCATTGGGTCCAGAGACAGTACATCACGTATCATCAGAAGACAACACTGTGATATCTGAGATCCTTTGACGACTCACTCAAGTCTTTGATATAAATCAAGAAAAACAAGGGGCCAAGAACAGATCCTTGAGAGACCCCAACGTTGTTCGACTGCTGCACTGTTTTTGATGTTGAGTCACACTCGGCAACGAGTTGTGTCTATTCATGTAAATACAACATAACTTAAGATCAGACTTGTCCTCTTATCCCATAAAGATGTAGTTTATGTTCCGAAATACGGTTTTAAATTGTGTCAAATGCTTTTTTGATGTAAAAAAATACAGTTGCTGGAATATCACCCTTACCTAAAACGTCATGAATAAACTGAGTAACAACTAAAACCGCAAAATAGCTAGAATGGTTTCTCCTGAAACTAAATTGTGACTCGAGAAAGAACTTAATCTTCCCTAGAAATGAAACCAGACGATTGTATAAACAACGTTCAATAACTTTAGAAAAAGCCAATAAAATCAAAATTGGATGATAATTATTGGGATCTTTTGAATCCCCTTCCTTATGTAACGCAACTATTCTATCGGCTTCAAAGCAACCAGGGAAGTTGCCGTACTTAAGACAAAGATTAATAATGTGAGCTAAGTACTCCGGAGTTTACGGGATAATCGTCTTCAGTAGATTTTTACTAGATCCATCCTGCCCTTCTGACTTTCCGTTCTTCAAAAGCCCGGAAATTAAGAATAATTTTGAAGCCAATACAAGAGAAAAAAATATTGATAGGTCATTAAATGGAGGTAAATACTTCTTGAAATCAGTTTATGCAACTGTTGGTTATGAAGTCATTTCACCAATAATAGCAAAGCGGTATAGTAGTGTAATCACTTCTGTTTTCCCTTTCATAGTTCTCCCATCTGTTGCTGTCATTTCTCTGGGGTTTTATTTTGTTTTATCCGATTCAGACAATCATTAATCAATCTTCATGTCTTTCTTGGTCCTTCCTTCTTCAGGAATGCTTGTCTGTAATAACTCTGCTTCGATATCCGAATTAATTTTGTTAATGTATTTTTATAATTCTTGAAATTTTGCTTATTTTCTTCAGTCGAATTTGATAAGTATTTCCGATACAGCATATTCTTTACTTTTATAGACTTGAGAATACTTGATGTAATCCAAGGTTTAGTAGGCTGTTTAAGTCTCCTGTTTGTAATTCAACTGTAAGGGAACGCCTGGTCAAGCACATTTTTAAACATTCCTAAAAACCTCCTTGCAGACTCATCTGGGTCTTTGGACTCATAACAGGGTAAAAATCAGTATCCCTCAGCATCTCCGTTAGTTTAGTGGCGTTCATAACTCTTACTTTTTGTTGCTGCCTGGGAAGAGTTGGAATAACACCGATAATTGGATCACATACCACCGTAAAATAATCATGTGTTGTCTACGATGACCTTGCATGTTCGAACTTGAATATTCGTACAAATGTTGTCAATGAGAGACTGGGAAGTTTCGGCATCTCTAGCTGGTATACGACATGCAGGGGGACATCCGACGGCTAAAATTGTAGACGGGGTTTCCGATGCTACGTCATAAGTGTGTAATTGCTCGTGTTATGGTTACGCAGTAAAGATATATCAACATTGAAATCACCCATAATGATAGACTTACGGTATTTACGCGACAATATGTCACGACATTCCCGTAAACTTTCAGTATACCTTCTTGTGCCTCCACTTGGAGGACGATAGCACACACAACAAATTATTGGCTAATGGCTAACTTCAATTTCTACCGCTACCATTTCAAACAGCATCTCCACGTTCAAATATTCTACATTACTAATAATTCTAACAGGTATTGATGACTTGACGAAAAGTCCAAATCCTCCTTGCTGTAGATAACTTCGAAGACCACACTGCCTTTTCGTGACGAAAATATAACAGTTCAAAATAGGGATATAAACCTTTTAATCGACAGTGAAGAAAAATTAACTGAATATTTCGAACACATATGCAGTGTCCGAAATCAGCAGTAAAACATCAGCAGTTTCATGCTGATAATGGACACTGTATATGTGTATGACTAACTAACGTTTCAGTTATAGAATTCAAAAATATTTCACACAAACAAAATACGTCCGATTAACTACACGAAATATAAAAAATAAATGATCCAATTTACCAATGAGACCACGGCGGTTCAGGAATGCCAGCTGAAGATTATCCCCGGAAAATAATGTGTACTGCACAAATCATTAGAAAAAATATATTTGTTACTTGGTGAATTAATTACTTCCAAATCCAGGTATTCTGTTTCAGAAGACAAATGAGAAATAATCATCAACATCAAGCAGGCCATTCTCAAGAGAATTAAACCCCTCAATCCCCTGCCGGAGAGCAGATTACTTTTAGTTAAACTCAACTTACCAAATATCATGTGTGGGAGTCTGTAGCAGTGAGTGAAGAAGATAGCTGATATGATAGATATATTATCAGCAGCTCGTTATCAGTATCGAATTCTGCTCCTTAAAAACAAGAAAATGAATGCCAATTCTGAACCTTGCGTAATGCAAAATTTAAGGAAAAAAAATCTAGAAGTCTAACACAAAAGAAACAAATATTGATAAAAAGAAAACTTGAAGGACAGCAGACACTTGCCAATCCTGGAATTTTAGAATATTCAAAAACTACACCCCCTTTATAAGGGAAAGAACTTAGTAAAGAAAAAAAAGAGATAAATACACAGAAACTTTCCACAAGAAAGACCCTGCGAAGCTTCCGCAGGCGAGGCATTCCGCATCTGCATCTTCAATCAACTGCCGTGGCATTTCACAAATGGAGCTGTAACTACACGTATTCATATCAGCTTTTGTTGCTGACGAACGAACTTATAAGTTTTTGAGTCCTTGATTGTTTTCATTTTCTTTAAAAGTTCAGCTCTTATGGCGTTCAAAGCCGGGGGAGATCAGTACATATTCTCATGCCCAAACCTTTCAGTTTACGGACACATTTTAAAAAGGTCTGTACATCACGCTCTGACACAGATGACGGTATAACTGGGGGAGCTTGTTTTCTGGCAGACGACAAATGCCTAGAAACACTGACTGGTTTGAGGCTGACCCTGCATGACCAAGAAAGTACAATATTCTCCGATGCCGAAAGGGTATTTTCAATTAGATCTTTCACTCTCCTTTCAAGAGTTTCTCCTGGTGACTCTTTTCCCACACTGTGTACTACAAGGTTAAGTCAACGAACTTCCAGCTATAGAAGCCTCCGATACACTCTGCCCTGTTCTAGGCTTTGCTCATCCAATTTAATCTCAACTTCAGCAATTTTATCGTAATTTTGAGAAAGTTTAATGCATAGTGACTGGATCTCGCTCTCACTAGTCAGACCACAGACTTGGTCTGAAAGTGATTCATTAGAGATCGCAACTGACTGGAATATCGCTTCTATTTCCCCGGTCAGCTCCTTGACAGCTCGACCGAGCGTTGTAGCATCAATCATCATGTTTAAAAGCAATGATTTTGCAATATACCACACGCTAAGTAATTTTTAATGCGTGAGACGAAAACTTACTAGCAGGAGGGGGGGGGGCTTTTTCTTGTATTCCTGTGGCCCCCCAAGTTCAAACAGCTCTTCTAGATTTGTCAAGAAAATGCAGCCAACATTTTTAGCCTGCATCTCTTGCTTGCAAACTTCTCTAACTAAAAGATTCTGACGTCATAGCAGTAACAATTCACTTATAGATAGTAGCGGTTAAACTAGTTGGTTACAAAACCTGTCCAGATTTAAGCATGTATTTTATCCCATTGTATTTATCCCTATAAATCACTTATTTAGCTGTTAACTGATTGAACTCTAATTCAGTACTACTGAATTCAATACACTACTCTTTGAACTTTAATTAAAGGTCATAACCGACGATGTAGCTTAATCCGCAGGCCTAACGAACGTCAAAATTTCCTAAGATGCATTTTTTCTTCTTAGCGTACATTGTTCTAAGCTTATCATGCCAAATTATGCTGAAAGTTTGATTTCTGAAAAGCAGCTAATTCATCAGCAATAAAATTAAAAAAATCGAAAATTGTTTTTTCGTTTTTTTCTGTAGATTCAAGCAATTTTAAAGTTGGTGCTACTGCAGGAAAAAAACACTGGCTTTACTGGATATTCACCAATCAAAAGCTCGAGAAATGATTGCTTGTTGGTGAGATCATGATCGAAAAATGACTCAAGTCGGCAGCCCCGTATCTATAAGAATAATAAAATAGATAACTTATGTCACAACTATCCATTCAACATAAAATATTCTACCCCTTAACAAAAAAATAAATGAGTCTATAGCTTAAAAAAAAAAGATCTTGCTTATTTGTCCATAGACGGCTTATTTGAAGTGTTTACCATGACTACTACTACTACTATAACTAGTACTACTTCTACTATTATTATTACTACAAACAGCAACTACTACTACTAGTACTACCACAACTATTACTTCTGCTACTATTATTACTATTACTGCTGACAGCAAGTCACTGCAGCACCAATCCGGCCGAGTCCAACACAGATGCGCACACTCCTCCTCCATCCTGTTATATTCAAAGATTTCCTCTTTACACCCTTTCAAGAAATTCCAATTCCTTTAAGTCACTTCTTACAGACCTCCTCAGGTCCCATTTGGGGATGACCTGTTTCTTGTCTATCCCTAGATGGTTGGCCAAATAGGACGATTTTCTTATCAGCTAAGGCCTCTGTCATCCGTAGAACTTGTCTTATCTGCTCTTAACGTCGAATAACAACATACTTGGATATCAGAAATTTGAAATGAGCCAAATTGCATTTATCTATTCAAAATAAAATACCACAGAGCCTCAAGAACGAAGTAGTTGAAAAAGCTAGTATGCTTTGACTACCGTGAAAACATTTTTCGGGGTATTTTCGATGTCTTTGAAAATGTCTTCCTTGTGCGCACAGCTGGTTGTAAAATGACAGTCTATTTTATTCAAATAGTTTTAAATGGTTTAAAATTTTCATAGAAGAGAAGGCTCTTATCTTAGAGGAATTTTCAAGCCTTCTGACCTATTTATGTTGCTTATTAAGTTACTGTTACTTAAGTTACTGTTACGATTTGTTAAGTTACTTCTTAGGTTCTTTTTTATAGCAGGATTCAGCAGCTAGGAAAACTACAAAACAATTAGTTTTAAATTTACATTTCCAAGCTGGTCAAAGTGTCTCAACACCCCTTCCATGCTGGGACGTAGCTCCAGTATTTTATTGGGGGAGGGGCAAGAAGGGTTCATATCCGGATAATCAAGGGACATGAGCTCTATAATGATTTTTCTCTCTAAATTATGAGGGAGGGGTGACAGCTGCCCCATTTGCCCCCACCCTCCAAACGATGATCCTGACTCCGTGGGTCATTGTCAACCGAGAGTTAAAGTAAACAGGGGAAGTTTTATAGCTTAGCTGGAACAATTATAAATCAATTGGAGTTAATAATCAAATAAAAGACGAACAAAAATTAGGGAGATTTACGTTACGCTTACACCACGAATTATTTAAAATATCTTTATAAATCTTATTTCTGAGCAACTGTCTTACTACTGTAGCTTCCATAAATCCACTTAATTTTAAAGCCTATTATTTAGGTCTACATTTTAAGCGTTTTCATTTAAAAGTTTTTGTGTAGGAAGCAAATAAGAAGAAGATGGAAATCGACCGTAAAAAGGCCGAGGTCCGAAAGAGGCTTGAAGAGGCCTCTGCGGCCAAAAAACAAAAGAAGGGTTTCATGACCCCTGAAAGGAAGAAAAAGCTTAGGGTAAGTAACTTTCCTTTTGCTCTTTTCTAATATATAATTCTGATTATAAGTTTTTTTGATTATCCATTGGCGGGAATTGAACGGAGGTATGGGCACCATAGATTTTAAAAATACGATTTCTGGGGTATTTTCATTGAAAATGCTTTTTTTGATATTTGCATTGACAATGTTGGGAAAAACGACGAAGTTGCCGTCCCTCCTCTAAAAAAAAATCCTCCTCTAAAAAAAATCGCGAATTGATCTCACAGTCCTTGTTCGTGTAGGGTTAAACAAAGAACCATAAGATTTTGCATTGCTTTAACATTATTTATTCCTAATATTTTTGCCATAATTTTAAAGCTGCAGTATTGTAACAAATTTCACATGTACTTTACCTATATAGAATTATCAATTACAAATATTTATCATCTTGATTCCAAGACTACTAATTTATTCTTAAGTCTTACACATTTTTTGTCAAATTGTTAATAGGAATTTTTTTTTTTTACTTTTTACTGTCGTTTGTAACTTTATGATAAATAACTAACTTTAACATTTTTTTTTTCTGATCTATATCTGTATTTTAAGATAGCAAATTCGCTAAGTTACCTCTTAGTTTCTTTTTCCTTATTTTAGTAGGATTCAGCAGCAAGGAAAAACTAAAAAGTAATTAGTTTTAAGGCTACATTCCAAAGCTATTCTTGATGTCTTAACACCCCTTCCATGCGGAGACGTAGCTCCAGCATTTTATTAGGGGGGAGAAGGGTCTATATCCGGATAGTCAAGGAACATGGGCTACTTAATATTTTTTTTTTCTAAATTATGGGAGGGGGCAGTGGCCTCCTTTTCCCCCTGCCAAATGATTTCCCTGCTTCCATGGATCACTGTCAACCAAGGGTTAAAGTAAACAGGTTAAGTTTTATGGCTTAGCTGAAAAAAGTGTAAATCCATTGAAGTTAATAATCAAGCAAAAGAGGAACACAAATTAAGGCGATTTTAAGCCTGTGGATAAAATTAGGGGAAAGCAAATATTTCATTAATGACCCCCATTAAGGAATTTTAGTATTTAGTTAGAAAAGTATTTAAAACAGTAAAAGCACGCTTTTAAACATTATACTTCTTATGCATTTACAAGCTATTATTTTTAAGTCACACATCAGAAAATAAAGATCGTAACAATTGTTTTAAGACTGAAAGGGTTTTTTTTATGGTCAATGGATCTAAATTATTTGTTAGAAGGCTTAGACGCAATAAATCGGTGCTAACCCCACCTCTACCACTCCATCGTCAGGCTAAAGCTAAGAACCCAAAGTTTCAATTAGAACAATCTAGGAAGTATCACAAAGGTGGTCCACTGTTGTGATTAGTGTCTTAATTTGAAAGGGGGAGGGGTGGTTGTTTTGTAGTATCAAACCCAAGTTACTTTCTTAAAAGTCTTCCTATAATATATCTGAATCCAACTTTTATTTTTGTATACAATAGTTATTCTAATCTCTTTCCATTGGCAGCTACAAAGTGGCCCTTAAACGTCTAACATGAATCTTATACTGAATAACTTAAAGTTTAAAGTAAGTTTAATCTAGAGAGAGAGGAAATTTGGATGTTATTTGGTAGTATTAAATACATCAAATGAATACAACAAAAGAATTGGCTTATTATACAGATTCTAAGTATATAAATTTCATACAAAATATTTAATTTCATACAAAATTTTTACATTTAAAAGGCTAAACACCTAATAAAATTTGTCTAATTTTCAAAAAAAGGGGGAAACATACCTTAGAAGTCAAGAAATATTAATGAAAATCACATCATCAGATTCAGAGTATCAGAGAACACCACTGAAGAGGTTTCAAGCTCCCAATGGCAATGTGGAATTTTGTGTTTTTGCCAGAAGAAAGATCACGGATGTGTGTTTATTTATTTCTTTTCCAGGGAAGATCGTATCAAACCAACAATCCTAGGATATCGGAAGATGACCCTTTCGGACGAAAATTAAAAGTTCTAGTGCCCTTTTTAAGTGACCAAAAAGATTGAAGGGCGATTAGCCCTTTTCCTATGTCATTTGCCCCCCAATTCGTCCGATCAAAATTTTGAGATAGCTATTTAGTGCAGCTTAGTTAAAGGTCTGTTGACTATGCCTTTGGGATAACATACCCCCCCGCAGCCTCTGGAGAAAAGGCTTTTATTTACGGAATATACCCATTGTTTACGTTTTGTATTTGTTATTGGGAAATATACAATTTTGGGGGGGGGATTTCTGATTGGGGCTTAACTACGTTGAAAGTTTTCCATGGCGATGGAAGTTTTCGGGGTGAACTTTCCTGGGGAAATTTTATAGTGTGGGAATTTGCCAGAACTTCTTTACGAAATTCCTTTTATTCGTCTTACTTTGCCTTTGCCGACTAAATTTAACATGTGAAGATGTCTTTAGAAAATAGCATGTGCAATTTTTAGTGGGGTTTGAATTCTCTAGAGGGACTTTTCATGGGGAAAGGGATTTTCCCTGGAAGAAATTTTCCTTAGGGGAATTTCCAACCGGAGCAACTTTCCACGAGGGCGGGGGGACTTTCGAAAAAAATTTTACACGGAGGGGAGATGTCCAACATGATTTGAAAAACAATTAGAAACTTAAGTCGTTTTGTAATGGAAGTATGTTAAGGAAGATTCTTCAGGTGTAATCGTCCGCAAAAAATTTCTCTGGGGATTTTTAGCAAGGATGGGATTTTCCAAGGGTAATTTTCGGGGGGGGGGGGATATTTTACATGAAAGAAACTTTTTTAGAAGAATTTTCTATGGGGTGGAGGGGACTTTCTATAGAGGGAAGATGGATTTCTCAGTTTTATTTGAAAAACGATCGGATATTAAATAAAGAAAAACAAATAAGTTTCTTTCAACTGGAAGTAAGGATCAACATTGAAAATTATAACGAACAGAAATTATTCCGTATATGAAAGGTGTTTCTCCTTCCGCAATTGCTCGCTCTTTGCCCTAAAGTTGGAATTTTCGTCCCAGTTGTTTAAGAACGACTTCTGAAAAACTTGTGCCATTTAATTAAAGTCGAAAGCTCATTCAAAAAGTTCTAAAATGCTTAAGTATGAAGAGAGATCTATTGAGGAGGGAGAAACCCACATTCATACACAGAATAAGTTTTATTCGTTTTAAGTTTTAATTTTGATCCATAGTTTCAGTTTAAGAAAACTTTTTTTTTCAATTAATTTAAATATAAAACGACCATTCATTACAAATAGATGACGTATTATATTATCTTAGTTTTGATAAAACCAGTAGTTTGTCTTGATTTTAATTACTATGAAAAACATTGATACCACATAATATTCAGGAATACTGGGGTGATTTAAATGTTTTTTGAATTTTGTTTTTGGCCATATTATCAGTTTTTTACACACAAAAAAAGTGTTTAACTTTCCCCGAAATTTTAAAAAAAATTACGTTTACGAGAATTGATATTTAACTTTTGTTTTTACAGTTGTTGTTGCGTAAAAAAGCCGCCGAAGAATTGAAAAAGGAACAGGAAAGAAAAGCTTCCGAACGTAGAAGAATCATTGAAGAACGTTGCGGACAAGCAAAGAACTTAGACAATGCAAATGAAGGTAAAATAAGCTTAATTTTTTCAACAAATTACTTCCTGCTGCAGTAAAATGGTACATTTTAATTATTTTCGTAATTATTTAGATTTTAGTTTTCGCGTAGAGCCTAGAGTGGATTTTAAACTAGATTAAACAGTGTATTTTTTTTAACAGTTTAAACATTTACCATCAAAAACAAGGCTGATTTTCAGCCAATAAAAGCCTTTGAGCTAGATGCACAACATGTCGGTTGTTTAAACTTTCAAATCTCACTATCTCTTCTTTTTATTTATTTTCTCCAAAAATATATTTGAAATCAATTGTTTTAATTGTAATTGCTCATAACTTACTTTTTTGGAGAGATATTCTGATTTCCATGGCCAATACAGAATTAATTGTTCTACTTTCGATTACTCAATTCAATCACACAGAAAAAGAGTGACTTATAGTAAAAAAAAATGTTATGACACAAGAACTTTTCCTTTTTTTATTGGCTTACAGTTCCGCCCAGAAGAGCCAATCAAATGGAACTTAACTTTTGGTTATTTTTACTGGCTCAAAATTTCAAAATTCTTTTTGCTTTTATGCAGATTCGAAATATACCAATCAGGTTTCAAAATGTTGTGACTATTTGGCCTCCCTTTCTGACGCATGCTTAAGAAATGGTTTGATGAGCTTACGAAAACACATCTTTAGAATATAGACCAACAAAATTAAAAGCACTTTCAAACACGGAACGACGGGCAATGTTTCTTTCCACTTTTTCTTCCATCATAGCGTCAAAACAATGACTTGTCACCAAAATAGCATCAATAATAACTGACGATATGAAGGCAATCGTAATAGAGAAAACATTTTCAACGTAAAACTATCATCGCAAATCAGGCAATCTGTTAGGCTTACACTTCCAGGTCTTTTCATTGTGAGCTAAATTGCTACGAATCAGAATCTAGTTTTATACTTATCACTAGTGGGGTAAAATCTGATAGTTGAAATTGTTCCGAAATCGGGATTTAAAATATAGTTATTGTCATTGGAGACATTTTGCTAATATTTTTTGTTAAAGCTTTCTTCAATATAAGTAGAATTCAGAAGTGTTACTAACTGGCTGCACTGATTTTGATCAGCCAGGTTTTTCAACCAAGGGGTTGTGATCCCCCGTGAGCTTTATATTCCATAGACAAGGGGCAAGTCAGTTAGAGAAAGATTGTCAGTTAGAAAAGATTGAGCAATTATCTACGAAAGAACCCTTCACTGATTGATTGAAACCTGATTCCATCAAAATTTACCTACAAACATCTACAAATACAAAAATAAAATCCTATAATGAATTAGCTTGAATCGCCCAATAACTAATGAAATAATTTGACTCTCCACAAACGTCTGAAAGGACTCCACAAAATCCATAAATAGTTGCTTCTATTATATTAGTATCTTTTTGAATTACAAATATTGAGACTATAAAACCTTTAAGACGAGACTTGGTACCCATGGTTCCAAAGCGTCAAAGGTCGGCTTTGAATTAAGTAGAAGAAAGGGAGAACCCGGCTTTTGTATTATACAGAGGCTTGTGACTTTATGGCATAGCTATTTCCCTGACGGAGTCATTCTGTCAAAGCATAAGTTGTCCTCTATAAACAAATGTCCTAGAACTGCGAAAAGGGGTGTAAATCCTAGTGGATAAATCCTAGTCATTCATCAAGAATTGTCGATATTCCTGGCACATAAATCATACAAAAAAAAAACAACAATATAATTCAAAACATTTGCTGTTCTCTTGATGAACTAATGGCTGTCGTGAATTTTTCTTTCTAATTCTAGAAAAAATGGGTGTTATTTTCACTGTTTATTCTTGAAACCTTAGTCTCACATCCAAAGAACTAAACTTAAATATAGACACTCAAATAACTAAAACTTGTTACTTATTTGCGTAAACTAAACTAATATTTAATTAGTCATAAAACAATTCAATTTTAGCACCCTTCTAGTGCTGAGTCCAACCACCAATTTTTCAAAAATATGGGAATATCATAAAATCTGTACAAAAAGAACCGTTACCTAAATTTTTGCAGAAACTCCGACAGTATTTCAGATATTAAATATAAAAATATACGGAAGTATTTTTCACAAGAAAAACATACTATTGTTCACTCACTTCTTACAGTTATCATTATTTATTTCGACTAATTTATTCATTCTTTAACTGAAGTAGCACTTAAGACTGAATCATGCTTATTATAAAACAATTGGTATAGTTATGATTATGTTGAAATCCAAGCAGCAGAGGTAGTAAAGTAGCGAGGAACTACAGAGAAGACCTAGTAGCATAGAAGAAAAGAATAGTGTACGGGTATCAAATAAAATATTTTGATATCGGTATTATGGGTATTAGATTTTTTCACTTCTGGTAGTATATCTAATATTAGTTCTCCTATGACGTTCGAAAAAAGATTCAATTACAAGGAATAAAAGGATCTGACGTCCCATATTTTTGTCGATTTCACCGCTGAAACTTTTTTTGTCTATTTTAATTTCTTCATTTTTTTTTCTTTTTGCTTTTTGTATTTTGGTTTTCAAAAAGTTACGTAATTTTAGCTGACATAGTATCTACTTGTTCAAGTTATCAAGAGCGCATTATAGCCCTTGAAAATGCAAAGTATGATCTGGAGTTTGAAGTACGCCGCAAAGATTTTGAGGTATTATTTTTTCGAAACGCGCATTTTTTCGACTATCTTAACATCACCTTTTTAATTATTTATGTTTTTCTTTTTTGAGGTCACTTGGTTTTCTACCAGAAAAGAAGTGTCCACTTTCACGTGCACGAGTTGTATTTGGGATATTAACTAATATTTCTTTTTCTCTTTTCTTTTAGGTTTGTTTATTTTTGTTTTGGTTCTCGACACTCTGCTCTCATTTTTGCAAACTTTCTATATTTTCTCCTTTCTTTCCAACAGCTGAATTACAAACATTGTGCCGGGAATTCCATAAGAAAATTAGCTCTCTCGAACGTGATAAATATGATCTGGAATACCGAAGCAGATTGAAAGACTATGAAGTACGTTCAACTTCGTAGAAAACCTAGTTTTTGCAAACTTTCTATATATCTAAGGGAAAATCCTGATATCTTTCAAATCGACAGTTGAATGAAGCAAAATCCATCTGCAGTAGCCAAATTAATTCGAAGACTTCAATTTGGAAGCGGCTATACTATCCACAGAAGCCCAATTGTTCGTTTATCTCAGGAAATATTTGTTTCTCTGCCAAAATCAATCCTAGAAAACTGAAAATATAAACGCTGAAATTTTCAGAAATTATTTTCTGATTCTAGAAAATTATTCGCAGCAACTAAAAAGATATTTAAAAAGACACACCCTCCCTTTTTTGTAATACAAAAAGATGATACGAAAAATGAAATGAATTCTGTGAATCTGCTGCTGCTTCAATAAAGACCTTAGATTCAAAGGCAGATCTAGAGTAAAATCTCGGGGGGACCCAGTGTAACAAGGACGCCAAAAATTGACAAATTAGCAAGTTTATTTAAAAACAAAGAGAAAAAAAGAAACAGAATGAGGGCACCAGAAAAATCTTGGGAGGGAGTGCAACTCCTACTACCCAGATTCACTCCTGCTTAGATTAAATCTAAGGAATTCCATAGCATAAGTTTCAGTTGCCTTCCCGTGAAGCCAAATTTTGAACTTTATTTATCACCGAAATTAAAGTGAAAAAGTAATTGTGGCACAGACTTGTGATATACTATCATTATTTTATGCAAAGTATTTTGCTATAACAACTAACCTTGTACTACTCGTGTTTGACATATGTTCTATTTTTCTTAAAATATGTATTTGTCAAAGGTTGAACAAGGGGTGGAGTAGGAATGTTCACCAGTGTCCAGGCTTTGTGTAGCACACTAATGGAATTTTATGCCTTTAATATAAAATATGCGGTTTTATACTTTACCGATATACTTTTTACATTGAGATATACCCTTTTGATACAAGGGCGTGGATTATTCTTCCAAATTTTCAACCGGGATGGAATTTGCTTCAAAGGGGAAAGGATTTTCAATTTCATTCTATCTCGTATATTTTTAGACGCTTTGAAACAGATTTGTAAGGATTACTATGAACGCTCCTTCCTTTGCGAGTCACAAAAATGGGACCTGGAATATGAAGTCCGTAAAAGAGATTACGAGGTGAATAGAACTAAATACTAGCCTTGGCTTGCTGCCAGCCAATTCTTTTTGAGGTGTAGATCAGGGTTGCCATCTGAATGCTAGTCCTGCCAAGTGACATTGTTAGAGCGCATAATTTTAGATTCAATTGTAAATAAGCAATAAAAATCTGTGTATGTCCGGTTATAAAGAGGACTGGAGGATTTCAAATCCAGTAGAATAGTATTAAGGTCAACAAAATTTGGATATACATAATTTGGTAGAATAACAAAATAACGAAATTTGGACTTCGGGGGATACAACGATTTGTTTAAAGACTAAAAAAGAGGCAACCCTGGTGTAGATTATAATAGCTTGATCGTGACGTAGCCAATTTGCACTTAGAACTAGTAGATTACAGCACCCTATCCAAAGATTGATATCACTTACCTATTCATATCCTAATAGTAAATTTATATTTTTTTGTTGTTATGCCTATGAGTCGTATTCGGTATTTGCACGCTTCTGAGATAATTGCTGAAAATTGTTTGGCAAGCTGTTCTCAAAGGGAATATCAAGCAAAGAAATGTGTGCCTAATCACATTTTCATCATCCTGACCTATCATGCTCGGCTGATCTTTCTTTGCGAATAGCCTAAGAAACGACGTTAGGCTATTCATCTAAGAATTCAGAAAATGTCAAATGGGACCTTTAGGCATAACATGGACGATATGAGGATTTTTTTTTCGTCGTTGTCAGTAAACAAACTTAATTGATCTTCTCATTGATCAAAGAAGCTTTCACTGTCCTTTTAAAAAATGGATGTCACGGTCAAGCTTTTAAAAGCGTACAAGATTTGAACAACCAGCCTCCTTGCCAACACATAAAACATACTGGGTTGACCTTGTAGTTTTTACCATATTCTACCCTATCCTATCATGCTAGCTTATGACAGCTAAGCACACAACTACCGTCCAAAATCAAAGCATATTGTATACGTTTTGAGCTATAAGCCCCGTACGCATATTTTGGTTCTTTCAAATCAATTGATGAGGTCTGAGATGTTATTTGGTATTCCATTTTTTACCTACCTCGAACCAAACACTATTCTCTCCATTATGAATTAGTAACTTCAAGTTGTCCTAAGTTACTTAAGGACATTTGTATGAAATTAATATGCTTTGATTTTTGACGGCCGAGATTGTAAAATATGTTTCTTTTCTAATGATGTAAACATTTGGCAGGGCTGGTTTCCAGTTTTGTATGCCTTAGTCCGGCCCTACTGCCCTTTAAACACTAGTAAAGAGTGTCGGAACGTTTTGTTCTAACCCCGTCCGTCATTTATAATGCTTTCGTTCTTCCCTAGTAGACCCCTCAAGGTCAGCCCTGTATACATGTATGGCACGTTGTAGTAGTAAGCCAAGGGCTAGGGAATGGAATTCTTTGGGGTAAAAAAAATCAACTTAAGGTGCCATACTCAGGATTTTCCCTTTTTGTAAACACGGCTGTCCTTTCATAGTTTCTGAGCAGCTATAGTGACAGTCGTCCACTCTTGCCCAATAATTCTCGCTTACTAATCCCGTGTTCACTTTTTTCTAACACAGTTCCTTTTCATTTTGGCTATACCATATGTGAGGAAATAAGCTTGATGCAGTGATAGTATCTTTCTAATCTTGAAATGTGAGTCGTATGATTTTATAGTTATGTCCGTAGTTATAACTGCATAACCATTGTTTGTTTTTTTATCCATTTTGCTTAAACTTGAAAGTATAACGAATGAGATAACTGTTAAAACTTGAGACACATTACTATTCTATCCAATTTCAGCAAAAGGTTCACCAAGCAGGGATAGGAGGCAGCCTCTCCCCAAGAGGAGACCAAATATATTTATAAGAAATGGAATATAAAAAATTCAAAGTATACAAGAGGTTTTCTGGCAAAAAGAAACCTCCTTTTCAAACCACCCCTGGAAAAATTTAGATATGAAAAGGGGTTTTCCATACCTTAAAAAACCTCTATACACTTTTCCCCTCCTAAGAAATTTCTGTGATCCCTTGAATTGTAGTAGCCTATGCGTTTGAACCTTACTTCTCTCTCTGCTTACTGGACGAGGTCATCCTTATGTTCAACTTGCTTCAAATATAATAATTGACACTATTGGTCCACAGTTAGTACTACTCAAGGAAACACTATGAAATTCTGAAAACGGTTTTAAAAATCCCAAGTATTTATAACGTTCCTAAAAGTGCTTCACTTTACTTTACCTTCACAACCCTTAAGTCCAAATATTTAACCCAAATTATACATTTCCTGTGCATGTTTCCATTTCTTGATTACGTTAATCTTTCTTCACACAGATTTAACTGCATAGAACCAACGACGACGAAATCAGGCAACAGAAAAATTCATAGGAAATATATAATTTGGGCTGCGTATTTCCATAGGAGGGGTACTGTGAAGTGCTCCTAGGAATCATATAATAACAACAATTGATATAAAATGATATAAAAACGATTACAATGGTATAAAAAGAATGATATAATTTTTTTTCTTTCTTGGTTTTGTTTTCTCATGATTTTGATTTTTATTTCTGAGTTTGTTTTTTAAATCTTTTACTTTCATGATTTTGTCACTCTTTCTTCAAACAGATTTAACGGCAAAGAAACAACAACGACGAAATCAAGCAACGGAAAAATTCATGGGAAATACATAATTTGGACTACGTATTTGCATAGGAGGGGTACTGTGAAGTGACCTTAGGAATCATATAAATAACAAAATTAATATAAAATGATATAAAAATTATTATAAACGGTATAAAAAGAATGATATAAATTTTTCCTTTTTTGATTTTGTTTTTTTCATGATTTTGGTTTTGATTTTTGATTTTGTTTGTTAAATTTTTTCCTCGCTTGATTTTGTCACTCTTTTGTTCAAATGGATTTATCGGTAAAGAAGCAACACTGATGAAATCAAAAAAGGAAAACATGCATGGGAAATAAATAATTTGGATTAAAAATTTGCACAATGGGGGGAGGGAGTAAAGTACAGTGAATTTTTTCTAGGAATGATATAAGTATTTTCAGATTTTTAAAGCTGTTTTCAGAATTCTATAGTGGTTCCTTTGATTAGGCTTAACTGTAAGTAAATATCTAAGTGACTAAAAAAGTAACAAAATTAGACAAAAAGGATAGTGGCAAATTGGAAAATTTACTTTCTTTTTTCAATAGGATATATGCATGACGCTATTTTTGATATTTCTTTTTAGAGCTTTTAATATTAAATTTTACAACCCCCCAAAGGTAAAAGTAGGAATATGCAAATTATTGTCACTCCTGCACTGCTACACTGATGCGAAAGAGACTACACTCACCTTCTATTAACATATGAATAAGAACCAGCAGATAACACTGTATGTATTGAATAATGTACGCAAAATCACTCTATACTGAATACCGCACTCAAGCCCTCCTGTAGCTCTGAGTATGTCACAGCTATAGTATTGTACAGCGCAAGGTGAGGTGTAGCTAATGGTTCTTTTACATTAAGTCGTAAAACCTTTCACATTAGCATAACTTACTACCTAATGTTATCTTATGTAATTATTAACATAGATAGTGAATTAACATAGACAGTGAAAGAACCAGACTTGAGCTCTGCTTATATATTACGTGACGTAAATTCATATTAAATTGTTGAAAAGTCAACAAAGCAGTAGTAAATGGTATTTCTGAATGAAAAACTCATTAACTATGATAAATATTGATCCACCCTTTTTTAGAAAGCCTTGCACGCTTGATTCTTCGCCGTCATTTCACGTTTTAGTTTCTGAACTGTTGACAAATGTTGATAGTGATGATTTTAGATGGTGAAAATGATGGTTATAGGTATTTACACATGAACCTAGTTCTAAAGGACTTGTTTAAGTGTGAAAGGTTATACTTAAAGCAACGTAATTTATGCAATTGGCATAGAAAATCATTTAAACAGTGCTGAAGCATCTTAAGTATTCATATCGAAAGGTGAGGTTAAGCATAATCCTCATTTTGCACATAAATCAATTTTCAACCTTTGGGTTGAAAGCACTAAGAAGGCTCAAAATAACTATTAACTGAAATTAACTTTTTCTACAATTAGTCATGACTTGATGCCCACTTAATTGAACTATCTGTCTTGGCTTTTTCTACAGTTAGTCATGACTTGACTTGCCCACAACAATTCCCACAACAGCTCAAATATTGCCCCATATCTATTGCCTTCAACAGCTCAAATATTTATCTCAAGATGTAGTCTTAAGCGTCTTCCGTCCAATATACGTAATTTTCTATTCTAAGTAGCTAGATTAGGTTATGTGAAGTATAACCTTTCCAACATAAACAAACAATTTCGCGCTTGGCTAACGTAAAAATCCATAGAATCATCATAACCATCACCTAGAAGCATCACAATCATGAGAAGCAAACTATTTAGACCTTAAAAAACGGAAGAGAGATGAAAAGTCAAGCTCCAACCAAGTTTTAAAGTCTTCCCAGAAACAATTTTTTAGTTTCCTTTCAAAATTTATTAATTATATAATTTTGCTGCTAAAATGTTGATTTCTTCATAAAGTACCATAAAAATACATAACTTACAATTCTAGGCACAGCTCAAGCTTATTCAGCACTCCACAGTTCCGTTTATGTTTTTAATATTTTCTGAACCTCACAAGCGTCGCCGTAAATATCAGCAATGATTTTTCAGAGGAGTAAGTGCATATGCTTCGCCTACTTTCCTCTTTGGGTGGTTGAGTGTTTTATGCATTCATGAGTTATACATACCTACATTTGGAAATATCCTCTATTGACGCCTTTGGTTTGTAGATCAACATATTGCCATAAAAGACCTCAAAATTAACAGTTGAGCTGTTGTCATTACAGTTATATTTTTGTACAATTGATCTTAATGTTGTGAATTAAAAAAATTATTCTTAAACTAACAAACTCCAAACGAAATTAATTACAGTAATTAAAAGCATACTGCTTATTTATTGTAATTATAACTAAAATTATTTTATAAATAAAAATTAATTATGATTTACCTTATAATTTGACAATTGAATTACAATTAATCTAATTTGATTATGACAATTGAAACAATTAATTATAACTAAAACAATTATTTTATATTCACTGAAGAGAAACTAAATACCAATATCAGAGTTTTTTTTTTATTATTTTTGTTAAAATTAGCAGTTCATCTTCAAGACTCCTTCCTAATTTCAAAGTTTTAAAGCACTTACTTACTGTGTATTTACATTAACCAATATTGAAGAGATGAGCTTGAAATTCCCATCAAGTACATTCTTGCTCAAGTTAGACCAATCAGCTAGCTACTGATAAAAAATAGTGAAATAATAAAATCACAAATACACAAATGAAAATTTATTACAGTGACAAGTATAACAACGCAAAATATATGAATAAACATGGAATAATATTCAGAATATGCTGTCTCTTTCTGTAAAGTTAGTAAGCTAGATTGTTCGACCTCTTACTCATCAAAATAAAATTTTCCCGAAAAAGGTAATGCTGCAGATAAACTTCTGGATGAAAATAACACTCTGATAGTAAAATAAGCATAGTCCAAAAATAAAGAACTAATCACAATAAACACACACACACACAAAAGTACAGGATATTGTTTTATACGGAGAATTTAAACGAAGCCGTCAACGCTCGCTATAATATCTTACTTGTTCCTACTTCTGATTTAAAACAAATTACTAATTTCTTAGTTAGTTACACAGAATTTATCTAGAAAATACCGCTATTATTATTTCGTATGTATACACATGTAACAAAACTTATTACAAAACAGATTATATACAAATGTTGGTAACCCTACACAAGACTACTTCTGAGAAGGAAACGCTATACCAAAAAAAAGTGAAACCATAGAATTTTCCCAATAAAGTTTTTCAAAATATAATCTTCTCTGCAGTAATTTAGTCCCCTCCTCCTAATGGGACCAGACAGGTCCCTTAGTAATATATTTCCCTACTCTTCTTCGTTGCGGTTAAACTGTTGCGTCTGTGTAGAACTGACATTTGTTCTTTATGTGCTCTGTAGCATCAGGCCACTGTAAACAAATTAGATCAATTAAATAAATATATCATTTATAAACAACCACAAAACGTGGATTAAAATGGGAGGAAACATTAAAAATCTAATTAATACAACTTCATGTGTATTTTAAAGCAAGAATTTTTTTTATAGTGTCTTTTGTAGTTTTGTATAAAGCCATGGGTATCATGCCCCATTAGAGGGGCAAGCAATTGCCATTGCAGGGAAGATTATATTCGGACAGACTGTTCGTTTGAATTCAGTGCTACCGTTCTTCTTGTTATTAAATATAAAAAAAACAAGTTTTTTTTAACTGCAAGTAAGGAGCGACATTAAAACTCAAAGCGGACAGAAATTATTCCGTATATGAAAGGGGTTGTCCCCTACTCAACGCCTCAAGAATGAGTATATTCCCTTTGATTTTCTAACCCATACAGGATTTTAACAATATTGTCGCTTTTTATAGATCAACGAATTGAACATTCAAGTCAACGACCTCCGAGGCAAATTGTAAGTATTGTAATTATTTCTATCCTTGCTTGTTAAAGCTCCTCTTTGAATCAATATTGACTGAACCCTCAAAACAGAGCACCTATCAAAATACAAACAGCCAGGATAAAGTAATCGGATAGTTTAAAGACTTAAAGATAATTTACCTAGTTGAGAAATTCCAACGTTCCTAAGGAGGTATAGTCTCTGCTAGACTATTTACTCGCATTTAAGATAAAATTTTTCTTCCTGTTCCATCGAAAATGAGAGAGAAAGAGGCATAGAGTGCAAGTTCTACTTCAAATTTGCTAAGCTTCTGTTACGAGTTCCTCCGTGGACCTGGAACTCCTATTTCATGAAAAAATTTAGCTTTTCTGCCCCGTGTGCTAAGTTAGCTGACCTGAATGTATACATTTGCAATAAGCAAACTGGCCATGAATGGCAAAATGTTGTTTTTTGACGTGGAACTATTTTTGTTTGTGTTTTAGAATGTAATTACGACATGTTGTTTCTTTTGTTTTTTCTTTTTTTTCAATTAACTCCATCACTTCATTATTTTATATGATGGGTTATAAATAAATTCATACATACATTTATGGTGACTGCAAAATGGCAATACCACTGAAATTGAAGTAAAAGTGAATGAAAAATCAAGCATCTATTTACCAATTCAAGTATTTTAGGACAAGGTGTTATGGTAAAAGTCCAGTATTTTTAATACGATTTCAAAAGTTTTCATTTAGTTGCCTGGCCTCAGAAAATTCAAGTTTGTAATGCAGAATATATTACACATAATTAAACTATAGATAAAACAAGAAAAAATAGTTCTGATATAAAGCCAAAAAAATAAAAGTTACAAAGAAAAATGTTCTACTTCAGGCTGATGCCTCGTCAGTAATTTTTGTGGGTTGCGGAGGGGGGGGGGGCAGGTTTAACGAAACAGCTGGTAATTTTTACCGACCAAGATTGATATTTCGGTAAAACTTGTCATAAAAATTAGTTAAATTACAAAACAAGTGCTTTGAAAGAAACAAAAAAAAACAACTCAAACTTCGTGCTAAAATTTGACTTTTTTTACCGACAGGCCAGCCACATTGTAGTAACACATATAAATAAAATTCAATAAAATACAGCTTTTAGATGATAGGACTGGTGTCTTATTTTTGGAGATCTTGATAGCATTAGAAATTATTTCATGCCATTTTGTGTGTTCAATACTCCCTTTGTCAGATTGTATATATATATATTTTGTTGCCAATATTTGTAGGGAAATAGTAACAATTGCCTCTGCGATTCTTTATCTATATCTTATAAAGAAATTTTACTATAAATAATTTCCCAATTCAATATGTGCCCTCTTAACCCCTTGCTCTTTACTCTAGGATTTGATTTTTTTTTTCCTTTACTTCACAAGTGGACACTCTACAATAAGAGTGATATAACAAAATGTATTATTTATTTTATCATAATACCTCCAGAATTACTCATATTTGTTTGAAACCGAAAGATTTTGAATTTACATGTTTTGAAAAGTAGTTGGTAAATAATGCGCTTACAGTTACAACCTGACTATATTTTCTACGCTCGAAAATATTCTCCTAAGGCACAAATTTTAGTGTGTGGAATGGGGAGTTGGCGAAAGGGCGTGTTTGTTCTCATGTACAGCAAAATTTCTGTTTATTTTAAGTTTCAAGGTTACTCTTAGCTTTTATTTGAGAAACATTGTTCCTACCTGTCTATAATATAAAACACACTCGAGAAGTGAAGTTTAGTTAATAGCAATGGAAAAAAATATGATGAAAATAGAATACGGTAATTTATTAGCAGAGTTGTGAAAACTACAACTGGGAACTATGCTCCCAGAACGCAGTGTTACAGTTCCAAAAATATTGCTTCTTGTAAGAGTAAAAAGTCATGGTGTGTCCATTGACATAGTGTTTTGTTTTGGGCAACAACCCCTTATCCTGGAAAAATATTATTGCCTGTTCTTTGGTGTTTGGTAAATCCCAAATCTTAATTTGAAATCCGTGGTGAGACACTATATTCTATCACTAGTCAAAGCAAAAAAAAAAAACAAAAAACAGTATCCTCAAGAATCGCATTAATAATGAACTAAAATGAACTAGGTGAAGAATCGAGTTAATAATAAACTTTTCTTTATCTTTGAAGCGGTCAGCCGACGTCAAAGCGCCCAATTTAATAATTCACAAATGGACTAAACAATTTTGCTAATAAAGTATTCTATTTTTGTCTTATTTTATTGTCACCGAACTTCACTTCTCGTGGGTTTTTTATATTATAGTTAAGTATCCTTTCTTTAAATTTGTATTCACTTATAGCATATTATCATATTATGGCTCTCGTAAATGTGAGCGGGTACAGAACATTCACGTATGGGGAGAGCGGGACTCCCTCCAGTCTTTTTGGTCACCTGGTAAAAAAATAAGTCAGTAAATTCTGACACCACTAAAATTCTTTGTTCGGTTCATTAAAGACCACGAAAATACTGACAAATTATCTACAGAAATTTCGAACTTAGTTGGTAAAAACAACAGTTTTACCAACTTCTGTCGTGATTTTACAGATGGTCCCACAATTTTCAATTTGGTTACATAAACAACATTGTAATAGTGACATGATATGTGCCAATATCTAAATCTCGGTTGGTAAATGCAGCGGTTTACCGACTCGTGCAGTGATTTTATGTATTGTATTCAAAACAGACATTATGCTAATTATTGACTAAAAACAGTCAGTAAAAATGACCAGCCAGTCGGTAAAATCTCTTGTTCCTCCCCCCCAACATTTTGGCTAGTAACGACACTGAGTGGGACTAGCTTCCCCTCTAACAATTGCAGTTACGTTGATATAATTTCTTAACAGTGCCTAGAGAACTTTAGCTGTTTCTTACAAATCACATTCCTTAAAACATTGTTGGGGTGTCAAAGATGAATTTCAGGGTCATAGTTTTGGTATTTTTTCAAGGAATATTCTTCCAATAAGTCTTGCCAATAAGCTTGCTCGTTCAAATAATCGTATGAAGATAATATTTTATTTTAAAGTATATTTATTTCTACAATAATAGAGAATCTGTCCCCCCACAGGACCCATACAGGATAGATTATATCTCCTCTGTATTTACTCTGTAATTACTTAAAATGATCACTAGAGTTTTCAATTTCCGTTGATATTTTACAGCCACTGACTTTAAACTATAAGAAAAAAAGAAGAAAAAAAAGCAGCAACAAATAAACACATAACTATAATGGTCCTTTACAAATTTTGTAGTATTTTAGGTACGGGTTTTTATCATCTGCCCTGGGTTAATTTTGGATTCTCAGACATGCGTCATTGAATAGTGTAGGTTTTATCAAGATCTCCCCACTTTTTAGGGTGCTTTCCACCTTTTTTCTTAATTATAAAACTTTATTTGTGTTAATAAATTTTATAACTAACTTTGAACTTAATGATCTGTAACTCATTAGTATTGAAATCGCTATTGAAATCAAGTATTTGAAATCGCTGTACAAAGTAAATTATTTTGATGTATTTATTTGTATAAAAATTCCTTTTTTAGTATTTCGGCTAAAATTGAGACTGGTCCCTTTTAAAAACCGTTTTATTGTTTAATGCTATTTTTGGAACTTCAGGATTTTCCAAATATTATAACATACATATCTACGCTTAACCTAGTCTAAATTATACAGAAGTTTATTTGAAAGTCAAGGCAAGGTGGCAGAACTGAGACCCATAATTTTTCTTCATTTTTAGTGTCAAACCAACATTAAAGAAAGTTTCAAAATACGAGAATAAGTTTGCAAAACTACAAAAGAAGGCGGCTGAATTTAACTTCCGCAACCAACTTAAGCAAGTCAAAAAGAAGGAATTCACTTTGGAAGAAGAAGATAAGGAGGTAATCAATATTTACGCTTAATTTATTTCGATTCTGAAAAAGTTACAAATACTTCATTTATTCTATGCTTGAAACACACCAACAATATTATAGGAGCTCTCAACAAATGCTTAAGACACGAATGTATTTCTAAACACCTATCCCTAGAAATGAATAAGCAGAATTTGCATTTTATGTTCAGATAAAATGGTAATGGCCTTGTATTAGATGCAAGGGTAATTTTTTGTAATAGGAATTCAAAATATTTTTCCAACAGTTATGTCAAAATCAGACTTACACTACTACTCCTCCTGAAATGATTATTTTGGATCTAGAGATTGACTCAACTAAGTAGACTGTAGCTACATAGATGATGAAGTTGTTATTAAGTATAGGGGAGGCTATATCTCCAAATTTTTCAGGTTTTCCTGGATTCCTCCCCCCATTGAAATTTTGTTTACTGAAATTGTTTCCAGAAATTAAGGTTCATAAATAGAGAACGTTAACAATCAATACAAATTGTTAATTCGGTGAGACTTCTGCCAACACAAGTTTTTTTTTTGGTAGTATCTGGCAAACTCTGACGCAGACACCTAAGTGTTTATAATATTCTTAAATTGTTCAAAGATTTTCTTTGCTGTCCATTATATCAGACAGTTCGTGGTAACGAACTGTAGTAAGGAGCGACCCGGTTCAATAGTAAACGAAACTATAAAAACGGAATTTTGATGCTAAAAGATACATTAAAAGAATCGAATTTTCATACTGATTTTAAATATATAAGTTTCATCAAATTTAGTCTTTGTCATCAAAAGTTACGAGCTTGAGAAAATTTACCTTATTTTGGAAAATAGGGGGAAACACCCCCTAGAAGTCATATAATCTTAACGAAAATCAAACCATTAGAGAACCCTATAGCAAAAATTTCAATCTCCTACCTAAAAAAATGTGGAATTTCGTATTTTTTTGCCAGAAGACAGATCACGGGTGCGTGTTTATTCTAAAATAATTCGAAGTTTTTTCTCGCCAAATTCTTTTGTTATCAGAATCCCTATTGACATATTAGGGAAGTCTGAACAATACTTTTCTTTGGCTCTGGCAATTTCATTTTTGTCGCTTTGTGTGGCAGTTTTGTCAAACAGAGGTTCGAAGCCTAAGGTCAGTCTGATTTGCTGATTTTATTCGAAAGAACATTGGGGAATATACTTAGGTACTAAGAAGTACCAAAAACATTTTGTGTTCTATATTAAATGTCATGTAGTTTTAACATTGAATTTAGGATGATTATAATTATTTTTAGATTAGATAATACTTTATTGACAAAGGGTTGTTACGAGTCCCTAAATCTGAACTGGTGTTCCAATCTGCAGATATAAAAAAATGAAACATCAAGCACTAAATGGCTACTCTTCGGTGCTTGGGTCCTACCTTCTTGGGTTTGAAGTTGAGGCAGCATCTTCCTGACGTTGGTATCCAGGTATCCGAAAACAGAGATGAAAATTACTTTTTTTGTATCCTGAAAAATCCTTAGAACTATAAAGAGAGCATGATAGTTCCTCTATGACTACAGGTATCTATGGGTCATCACTTGCTGGAATTGTGCAATTTTACCAAAAGTGGTGCAATTATGCCTCAGTGGCAACGCTGGTCCCGAGATCAGCAAGTTACTACCACGAGTTTAGATTAAAGGAGCACCCACTTGAACGTTGAGACCCGATTTTAGTGATAGCAGCGTGAAGCATAAGCATTAATTGAAATTTAAGGGGCTTGGGCCTGAAGGATGCCCCTCTTGCACAGGAAACATATCTACGAAAGAAATTATCCAAATATTTGACGAATTAAGTTGTTTTCTCAAGAAATAGCTTTGTTGGTGAAACTAAAACAAAACAAAAAAAAAAGATTCCTTGCTATCAGAAATGATTTTAGGAAGATATTTTGACCAGCCTATCCTACTTATCACAGTAACTAATATTTCAAATTCAAATTACCGCAAAATAAGAGAATATCTACTTTCACGGTTGTTTCTTGGCAAGGCAGCACAGGGCTCACATTCTTAATTTTTTTCCCCACTCAGATCTGTCATTTTCGTCCATCTTGGCTCTTAGATTTTCATTTCGTAGTTTGGACATGTTCTTTTAGATCCTATCCAAAATTGGAAATAAAATTGTTTCACCCCTTTTAAAATTCTAATAAAACATGCAACACTTTTAAAAGGCCCCAACCAGTATACTTTAATTATAGATTAACTTGCCAAAGAGCCCATCGGACAGCGTTCATAAGGAACAAACTGTTGCGTATACCCTTGTGTGGTGACCAAAGAATCGAAAGTTCTGTCTTCTCCTTGATACAATACTCTAAATTTATCCCCCCCCCAAAAAAAAAAAATTTTAACTGTTCCTGAAAGTTTCGAATAGGTCCTTTTGCCGTGGGACAAAAAAGGGTATAGCTACCAAAATGTGTATAAAATTCATGATATTTTACCTGTAATCTCTGTAATGAGATGTATTCCCTTATCTAATGCTTTTAGGCATAAAAAACATGCTCTTTTGATAGCATCCAAAAATTACTGACTATGATTGCAGAAATATTTCGGAGAAACTGTTACCCGTTGTATAGAATCACTTGATTGCTTCGGACTACTGATTGGCTAAGTCTAACGGACACTGGTCAATTTGACTGCGATATTGAGTTGAAACTTCCAGCACTTTTTGGGAGGAAGGGGTAGTGGTGGTGGTAGGGGAGTTATAATTCCATGTTTTGGGGCATAAAATTTTATTTTTTCGTAGTCCTCGCAAAGAGTTTACGCTTTGTTTTTCTTTTGTGACTGTCATCTGACATTTGTTTTGGGTAGTAATAGCACAAAGACGGCAAGTAGGCTAATAAACATTTTCGTACTTTGTTGTGAAATGACAAATAGTTGAAGATACTACAGAAGGACTTTGTCATCAATAAACACAAGTAAAAAAGCTTAGATTTTTTTTTTATGAAGATATAGAATATCCAAATACAACCGACTAAAAAGGGCTTAATTAGAATTTGAGAGAGTGTTCAATCTGAGAACAGTGTTCAGGAATAGTAGAAAATCTTATATTTGTTTTAAAATGTTTTCTTTTCTATTTTTCAGAAAAAGCCCGAGTGGTCCAAGAAACCGGGCGATGAAAAGAAAGTAAGTGAAGGCGAATCAGGAGCCCCGGGATCCGAAGACGCCGTACCAGTTGAAGCGGCCGCCTAGTCCATTCAACATCATTCAATCCCTTTGCTCCCACCCCTACCCCCCTTTTTGTTTATTTATTCTTAGTTTTAGTGTGTCCACAACTGGAAGAGCCTGACTTTCACCTCGGACTTTCTTTATTTCTTACCTAGATGACCTAGATTAGAATAGAAAAGGGTATGTTTCAGCAAGTTTGAAATGCAATATATTAACGCTTTAAACACTTATTTTTAGACTTTTTGACACTTATTTATTTAAGACTTTATTCTTTTCATACTAATTTAAATATTTAAATTGCTAATTTTCACTTTATTTCCTGCTTTTAATGTTAGTATACCCCCTTTTCTAACCTTTCTTCCACCCTTCGTTTCGGTCCCGGAGGCTAATCTGCTAATAATTTTATTTATTTTATTCCTTTATAGCTTTTATTTACGATTCACATTTTTAATTTTATTTAGTGTTTTGTTTATAACATTCCTAACCAATTTCATCTGTAATTCTTGCAACAAGCTTATCTTGTCTTTACGGATTACAATTTGGCCTGAAGCAGGGACGTCTTGGAGACGGAGCAGTTAGAGATCGCTGCCCTCTCATATTTTTAATGAGACAAGAGCTATAGTAAAATTTTCACAAGAAACCGTGAATATTTCATGTAGTAGTGTACGCCATATCTCCCCTCAAATCATCGTGAAGTGGTGTCCCTAGCCTTATAGGCATTTTGTATTTTCGTAATACTTTTGATGTTTAATAGGTCAGAAATTTTAGTTGATATATTTTGGTTGCTCTAAATTGCAATGATATATTTGAGATCTTATCACCAAACTTCCTAAGCTACTATAGCCGTCCAGAAGCCAAATTGATTATGTCCGCAAAGTGACCATGAATTTTTTTTTTAATAAATATGTCGCTGGTTTATATTATCAAACATCTGGTAAAGATATTCTTCGGCTCATTTCTTTCTTTGTTGCTTTGGGTTTCAAAAAGCTATTTAAATAAAACGCTATATAATATAATGCAACACTTTAAATAAGTCAAAAAAGACTAAACAATAAAGAAATAAAACAAAGGACACAGTAAATTAACATCTACTACCAATAATTATTTTTTTTTAAATAGCTTCTAAAAATTGTCGGACAGTTTTTCTTTTTCTTTTGAGTATAGAATACTAAAAGTGAACGATTTGGTTTAACACAAAATTCTTTAAAATGTAAAACATCGGATTAATCAATTTATCTCCTGAACGAGTCAAATGAAGTTTTTTTTATCTCTTTGTTAGTGATGATAAGATGATGATAACAATTTACCTACTGTTGACTTTCAAAGGTATTTTGCTTGTAGGCATATTTTCAATGAACTAGTTTCATTCTATTTTATTATGGATAAAAACATTGTAATTGTAGACAAGGGGGGCGATAATGGTTTATCTTTATTTCAGAAAATTATTCGATTATTTCTGTTCTTTTAGAGCATGTGTCTAAAAAAAGTGACTTTGTGTTGTAACGCTTTTGTTTTGATGTTTTATAATAGATTAATTTAAAAAAAAAAGATTAAAAACAGTTTTTTGCTCATCGAAAAACAAACTTTCCTGAAAAACATGTATTGTTTTATAGATACATAAAGTTCATAAAAACATGAACTTTATGTTATAGATTGAATGCTTTCGTTGCTTTCAAGATTTTCTGCAGTATTTTTGGGCTTTAATTGCATAGCTTATTAAGAGGGCCTGGAGAAGGCGCACGCAGGAGGTATTCTTGCAAACCTCCAGTTAAGGGTTTTGGACCTTAATTATTACAATGATAGCGTTTTATGTTTCAAGATTTAAGTGGTGGCACCAAAAGACTTAAGAAGTGGCATCAAAAGTGCTGTTTTTCCTGCTACATCTCACTTACGGATGATAGAATTTTTAAAAATCATGTAGACATGAGCAAAAGTTTTCAAATGACCCATTAAACATCACTCTGAAAAGTTCTGGTAGTCCACTAGCCCCAACTTTCCCATTTGAAACATGGCACCAAAAGTGCCGTTTTTAGTGTTATTTTGTAACTTGCAGATGGTGTAATTTATAGGGAGGAAGTAGGTATGAGAAGTATTTTTTATATGAGCTATCAAAAATCTATCTAAGATGTTCTGGTAGCCCGCTCACCCTATCCCTCAAAAAATGGTATAAAAAGTGCCTTTTTTCGTGTCATATGGGACTTGAGATTGCAGAATTTATATAAACCACGTACATATGAGAAATAGCTTTTGAATGAGCTCTTCCGAATCTCTCTGTGATGGTCTAGTAAACCGCTAGGCCAGGGAAAAATAAGAAAAAAAAAAGACTGTTTTAATATTTTTTAGCTTTTAGTTACTAGGGCTGTGGTTCACTCTTTAATACATTGCAGCTAATTCTTCAACGCTGACAAAAAGTTGCAAATTTTCCCCAGAAACTAGTAAACACAGTAAGTATATAAAATATACTAGTTGGTAGAATTTGTAAAAACTTATTCAATATAAGCAATAGCTTTCATTTGAGCCATTAAACATCCATCTACGATTGTGTGGCAGCATGCTAATGTTTCAGTAGCTTACTGATGATCAGACGATTTAGGAAACTTACTAAGGGGCCTTGGAGGGGGAATGTACGGGAGTGGATCTTGTAGATCTCCACTTAAGGGTTTTGGAGCATAACTTTTACAATAGCACTTGTTTTTTACTTCAGTAATTTTCCACTTAAGAAGCGGTACCATAGTGTTATTTTCAGTGCTTTATAGCATTTACTAATGGGGAAATTGATAAAAAAAAAAAAAAAAAAAAAAAAAAAAACACTAATGTATGAGCAATAGCTTTTAAATGAGACATATCTTTTAAGTTCTGCTAGCCCAATAGCTCCAGTTTTTCCAGTTTAGACACGGTACCAAAAGTGCTGTTTTTATATGAGAAATGGCTTTTGAATGAGTCTATAAGCATCTTTCTATGATGTTCTGGTAGCCCGCTAGGCCTGTTGAAAAAAAGAAGAAAAACATAACAAACAAAAAAGGAGACAGATCAGTGATACCGATGAAAAAAAAGGTGGTTTTCCTTGTTGTTCAAGGAGGGGGACTGTAATTCCCCTGTATAAGGTTTTCTGTATATGGAGATTACCTGTATAAGGTAAATCTCCAGTTAAGGGGTTCCAGTCTAAAGTAATCTCCAGTAAATGCTATATCGCATTTACGAATGGGAAAATTGATAAAAAAAAACAAGAAAAAACACCAATGTATGAGCAATAGCTTTCAAATGAGTCATTACTCTTATAAATTCTACTTGCTCAATAGCTCCATCTTTTCCACTTTAGACACGCCACCATAATTGCCGTTTTATATGAGAAATGGCTTGTGAATGAGCCTATAAGCATCTTTCTATGATGCTCTGGTAGCCCGCTCGGCCTGTTGAAAAAAAAGAAAAAGAAAAAAACAACAAGAAAAAACAGGAGACTGATCAGTGATACCGATGAAAAAAAGGGATTTTCCTTGTTGTTCAAGGAGGGGGACTGTAATTTCCCTGTATAAGGTTTTCTGTATATGGATATTACCTGTATAGGGTAAACTCCAGTTAAGGGTTCTGAACCATAATTATTAAAATAGTACCTGTTTTTTACTTCAGAGCTTTTCCAATTAAGAAGTGGCGCTAAAAGTTTTGTTTTTACTGCTATATCGTACACACGAATGGTAAAATTGATAAAAATGCACTAATATGAGCAATAGTTTTCGAATGAAAGCTAACAAAAAAAAATAAATAAAAAAGTGATTTTCCTTGTTGTTCAAGGATAGGGACTATAATTTCCTTGCATAAGGTTTTCCTCCATGCTGATTCCAATGATAAGCTTTTGATTTTGATCTGACGCCATTTTCGAGGGGCTTCAGGCCTTTTTTCGACATAACTGTATCGCAATAAGCTTTTACTTTTAAGACGAACCGAATAATAGTTATCATTCGTGAGTCAGTGTCACAGGAAATTTTTTCACTTGGCAGTTTTTTTTCAAAACGCGTTTTTTAACTTTTGGTTGCTCTTTACTTGGTTACAGCTGCCGCTACAACCATGACCATTTTACTTGTTACGCTCACATTTGCTTAAGTAAAAATAACTATTCAGTTAAAAGTCAATTTGGGCTCAAACAAAGGTGTATCGAGGGGGGATGTAACCGGTTTTAACCCCCTCCCACCGAATTTTTTATTCGACTATTGGAAAATTCCAAAATATATATTAACAAGTTTTGATACGTTTTATAAAGTTTTTGTAAGCTACATGCCCCTCCCCCAACCGAATAAATACCCTCCTTCCCTCAGCAAAATCCATGATACGCCCTCGGAAAGATCATATGTTGGTTAAGATACAGCATTAATGAAGCCAGACAAATTGTGAAAATCATGTCATTAAGGAATGTCGCCAAATAATAAAAGGAACCATTAAATCATGAATAATTTGGTGTTTTAAAATAACAAATATAATTTTAAGCTTTAACAATCTAATTTAAGGTGCCCAGCAAAATATAAGAAGTACTTCTTATATTTTGCTTCTTATATATCTGCTAAACCAGCAGGAGACGGGTTTGCTCCAGAAAAGGCCAAATGGTAAAAACAAGATAAACAAGTTTTTCAACTGGCTTTCCTGAAGAAAGCCAGTATGTGTTGTGTGCTTGTTTGTGTGTCTGTGTGCTTGTGTAAGTCAGAGTTATGATTATAATGAAGCCTAATTAAAGACAATACCATGAGTTTTACAGCAGAAAAGATAAAATTCGATATACATACAAAGCATCTGATGAGGTACTGAAAATTTACGTTCCTGCTTATATACTAAAATCTTGTAGCCACTGAAAAGCTTGGTGTTTTGGTGAATTCTCAATTTGGGTGTTGCTTTCAAGATGAAGCGTAAATCACTGAAGTCGATTTATAAAATACTGAAAATTTCAACTAACTTTTGGTTTTGATTGTATAGAACATTATTGAAAGTAATTTAGTCATTTTTTGAAGAAAAGCAGTCATATTATTGAATTCTAGGTATGAAAGATATACAAATATATTGAAATTAAAAATATTGTGCCCGAGTTTTAGAATACAGTGAATTGTGCTTCTTCTTAAACCTTAGCGTAAATTTCAAAGAGGTTCAAGAATTTGTGGAAAAGTCTATTGATTATGAAGGCAGTTTTTCAACTGAAATTGGGCTTTTCCTAATATTTCTTGGTGCTCATTTTCATAGTTTTATGATTTTCTAGGAAGGAGAAGGCGCGGAAGGTGGTGCAGAAGGTGCCATTGAAGGAGAAGCTACGTCAGAACCTGCAGCAGAAGATTCACCTGCTGTAAGTTATTCACTGAACCAATTGTAAATAGTTTTGTTGCATCAAATTTATGCCTAAATATTAACAGAAGAGGGATAAATATCATTTTTATACAGCTAGAATATAAGAATTCCAATGGGAGACAAAAAATATGTTTCTTCTCAAGATGGGAATGGTAATCCTTAGAGTTCGTGATTAAATTTGAACGAATATCATAGGAGTTGCATAGGCTCAATCAAATTTATGCCCGATATTGCCATGTGCAAAAGCCTAAATTGAAATTCTCAAAATGTTCAATTTTAATATAAATCTGATGATATTTGTATAAACGGAAAGTGTAATTACACTCTTCATCGAAAATTTAGACCATGGATTAATAGTAAAGAGTTTGAAATAGTTGCATAACATCCAAAAACCATTTCAGCCTAGTAATTCAGCAAAGTTAGCAGATTTTAGCAAATATAGCTTCTCCTAGTCTTAAAAACTACCCCTTTAGTGTCACACTTTTGTTTTCTTCAATTAGGTCCCGGTAAAGATAATGTTTAATTTTCTTTAACTACCAAGGGTAAAAAAGAATAAGGAGATACAACGTGTTATTTCCTACTACCTGCTTGAACTGTAACACTCAAAAATGAGGATATACAATATTTCCCATACTTGTCATCGGTAGCACAGCTTAGATACCAATACAGTTATGAAAACTCGACTTATTTTTGGGACACAGTGCGCGGTAGCGATGCTAGTGGCTGGAAACAGGAAACTGGCAGCACAGCTTAGATACCAATATTGGTATCTAAGCTGTGTGTGCAATAAAACAAAATTACGTTCCCGCCTATGGTGTGTACGATCTACATGTCGGAGTGCGGGCTTGGAGGAGGCGCCAAGTTCAGAGCCCTGTACCAAAAGCATCACATGGGCAAGATAGGAGTTTTCATAACTGTATTGGTATCTAAGACGTGATAGGTAGATACCACAGTGCAAGTTACAGGATTCCCCTTCGTGCGTTTACGATGATTTTAGGGTTGGGTGGGAGTGTAAGGCTGGAGAAAATACCAAAAATAGGAGGACCAGAATGAGCATTAATTTGGGACCTTCACATAGGATATCTTTACTCCCCGTCAGAATGGCTTGTTTGAACTTATGTAGGAGAAAGGACTCTAAAGGAGCATGAGAACTTACCTTGACCCTATATCAATTTTAAAGCCCTTTTGGTATTTTCTAGATTTTTTTTTTCTCTTTGTGGTTTGGTGAGAGTGTAGTAAAAAGGCAGGACTGACAAACTTTAAGTGAGATCAGACAAATGATTTGACAAACTTTAGGAGGTGTTTTGTGGGGGAGGTATTTTTTGCAAAATTTATGAGAGAATAACAGCTTTGATAGTGATTTTGTCAACATGTGGATACCAGCTTAAACAAAAACTAATAACCCCTAATGAGTGTTGGTTTTTAGAAACTTCTATTTTTTGTGGAATCCAAGGGGAGGGGGGGGGGAATACCTCTTGACAAGATGTTTCCAGATCCGCAGTAAACCATCTTTTTAAATGGTATGGTGAAAAATATGCGATGAAAAAAAAGGAATGCGGAATAAATGCTGCCAAAAATTCAAACAAGTGTTTCAAAATATATGAATTATTAACATATTGCTAGATATAGTTAAAATATAAATTTACCCATTAAAAAAAAACATACAATTAAATGATTTATTATTATCACAATTAACACTCAAGGAGCATTTCCTGTCCTTAATCACAAAAGCTCTATTGGATTGATAGTTGGAATTTCGGTAGAGCCAAAACAGTTGTAAGATTTTTATATGAAGAATGTGGTCAGAATGACCTTACTCATTTTAGCATAGCCTAAGGTACTATTAAAATCAAGTTATCATGGCTAATGGGAGAAACATCTAGGACAAATAGCTGAGTGAGAGCCTTGACAGGAGTATGACCGCTGAGTGAGAGATCATGGCTAATCGGAGAAAAAGCCATAACAGAGATGGCATAAGCCTTTTTCAGGAATGTATAAAAATGATGTCACTTTCACATGTTGACAGATAGTCTATCATCCATCCATCCATCTTAGGGCAGAACTAAGGTTCTGTCCTAAGGATGATTGAGAAGCTTAAGGATGATTGAGATTTTTTTGGTTTACTCATGACGGAAAATGTCGACTGGACTTGTATGCGAAGGGGGGGGGGAAATACCTTTGATTTAGTAAGACGTATTGCTCTGATGATCTAAAGGCAAGATGTAACCTAAGTTATAAACTATAAAATATTTATTGAAAATCCAATATACTTATCTGTTATTTATATTAATAATCGAAATAGAAAATTATTCACAAATCAATGTTTAATTTGTAGACTTCTTAAGTTGTATTTTTAGAAGTAATTTTGTTTAAAAATTAATTAAGCTAATCTATGCTAAAATGAAATGTAAAAAAAGATGTATCTAAGCCAACCGTGGTTATAGCAAAGCTACAACCTGATAAAAGTAAATAGTTAGAAATTACAGGTAAGTTTTCTTTCACTCCAAAAGGTAGATTATAGATTCGTGCGAATTTTCACCTATGTTATTCTTGCTACAAATATCTCAACAAAAGCCCACAATATAAGCTCCCCCTAAACTAAAATCATTCACCTATGGGTAATTGTCCAAAAATAAAGATACCACAAGACTTTTCCAGAATAGCTTATTGATCTATAAACTGGCCTTTAGGTTAGATAATATTTGCCTGCTTTGTCAAGAAAATTTGATTATAAATTTCAGAATATGTACTCATGTTGATGTCTTGTCAGTGAATCTTAAATCTGATGTTTCCAAGTGATGAAACATATTCATCATAAAAGTCTTGTGGCTGAACGGCTTTGACTCAATAATTACGCAGAAACCTGTAACTAGATCCTTTTTTACTCTCTTGAATAGAATTTTATGATCTAAAATACTTTTAGTTCCACTGGCTTGATATACTAGGCTTCTTCATAAAGAACGATTCATCCTTCGATAGCCAACAGTCACCTTCCAAAAGCAGTTATTAATTAGAAGACTTTCTAGCTAATTTGGTTGGAGACTCTCAGGTCGTAATATATGGCGCCATTTTGATTCTGGAGTTGTTTGTGCTTTATGGTAGGATAAACCAGGGCTATAAGGGGGGAGGATATAATTAGTG